>NW_027468680.1:25710270-25775270 GCF_046254945.1 Alosa pseudoharengus
TCAGCGGGTTCTCCAGGAACGACTTCCACGCCTCGTCCTCCGTGGTGAAGGAGCGGCGCTGGCTGTAGGCAGGGTCATTCTGCAGCACGAGCACCGCCCTCTTACTGCGTGGGAGACAGGAGAGATGTAGATGCACAGTCAGACTGACAGGTATATAAAAAGACAGATAGATAGATAAATAGATAAATAGATAGATAGATAGATAGATAGATAGATAGATAGATAGATAGATAGATAGATGTGTACTACTTGTTGAACATGATATGGCCAAATTGATATGATAAACTGGATGGTCAACATGGCTATTCTTGAAGAACAGGGGAGAAAGGGGCCATTGTCTTGTCAAATGTCAAAATTAGACTTGAAGTAGCCAACCAGTGACGCGATTGAGCAACAAATCTCAGCACTGGTAAGCACTTCCCGTTCGACAAGATGTTCTACTGGATGGACCGGTAAAAAGGAATGATGATGGAAGCCAACTGTGAACTCCACCGAGCAGCATCTCTTTTGACATTCCACTGGTCTCTCATAAAGGCGAGTGTTTTTTTTGTTTACAAAACCTGTTGTGGGACAGCGTTGAGAAATACTTGCCACCCACGTCTTCAACGTCTTCGTCAAAAACAAGAAAGAACTATTGAGTGCTCAGTTCCCAAAACCGCAGTTTGACAATAAAAGAGTATATAGAAGTAATTTTTCAATTTCCCTAGAAAAAAAACATCATATTTACCATACAAACAATAAACAATTTTCTTTTTTCCCCATTATTTTGATTGACTTTTTATGATTTCATGAATCTGCACTGTATTTTGTGCATAATTCTACACATACAGGATTCTTTTTATTGAGGGGTCACATCATTTGTAAAGAAAATCACTGGGCAACTACCCCAAACTACTTAACAAGTTGTTTCCTCTTGACTAACTACAACGGTGTTGTTGTCCAGTAGAACTAAGGGTCATCTACAGTTAAACGGATTATGAGTAATTTAATATCTAATTGTGCTATTCTTTCAAGCCCAATTTTAGATTTGCAACCTGATAGATCCGTTATTCAGTGTCAATCCATGCTTAAAACAAAAGACTCTGCCGGGCACAAAATCTGTAATCACTGTTGTGAGCCTATGAAAATACTTAGGCCACCTCACCAAAAAAGAGTTGGAAACCTTCTCGTTTTCAGATTATTTTTATATTATTTTTATCTTTATTATTCATTTTTACATTTGTCTAAAATTGTCTGAAAATCATTGTTGTCTTTATATTATGTTTAGTAGAAAGTTGGGCCTCAAGATAATTAGAATGAATAAGCAACTCAAATACACACACAGGGGCATATCAATATATTCTCCATGTAACAGTGTATAGATATAGGCCTAACATACACATTTAAATATAATAAAATGTAGGCTGTAAAGTACATTGATTCTAAAACAAATTAAGGAGAACCAATCAAACAAGTAAATACATGTGTGTGTCTGTAACCTCTGTTATAAAACAAACTAGGTAGAGCTTAAACATTGTTCTTCTGTAGAAACAGCCAACGCCTAATGGGTGTACGATTTCACTAGAGTCAACAGTCTCCTTGTCATTGCCCTCAAAATTTTACAAAACTTAGCCTAGTATGCCATACTGTATTCAATTCAAACTTCGACACGCATTAGGCTATATTAGTAGGCCTAGAAGGAAATTTCACAAGTCACCAGCATAGTTATATGCATGAGTTCCGCCAGAATTGACAAAGTAAAATTTGATGACAAAAAACATAAAATATTGTTTTTGGATGACCAACATATTAAAATAAAAAGACCCGTCCGTCTGTGTCCATTAACTAGGCTACCGTTGTTCTCTAGCGACCTTCTCTCAGCGCGACAGGTGCAGCTACACCTGTACGCGTGCAGGCTGAGACATGACGCTGGGAGCATAGCTCAGCAGCCCAGACCGACAGTTATGAAGCCGAAATCAGGCGGAGAGAGATCGATCTAGGCAAACACGGAGTTTTGGCAGGCGATGTTTTCCCACACTGAAAACAATATAATTCCACCTGTAGCCTATTGGCAGACGTTAACCTGCGATTTGTAGACCTAATATTTTTGTGTAAACTATCCAGATGATGTCCATAAACAGTTCTAAGATGCCCACATAGTGGTTCCTCTGGATTTCGAGTTCAACTGCTGACTGAAATCACTTACTTGTCATGCTCCTGTGACATGTCTGTCGGTCGAACTGGACTTTCTAGTTGGTACTGTAAATCCGATCTGTCCTCTTTCCTTGGGAAACACACGCGGGATCAGGGCCACGCTAAAGTTGTGTCTGGTCTGCAAGAACGGGTTTTGTTGGCTTTTCTCGCTTTTTGGGATATACTCTGAAATTAAGGCCGGTTCTACCTGTGCCTGGCCATTGGATTGGATTACCTCTACCTGTGAGGCGGGGCTTACCACAAACATACAGGTTGCATTTCTCTGATAGGACGAGACGTGGGTTTGGTTAAAGTTATTATCTCTACAGCAATTAATTTTCACTCAGGAGCCAGTAACGGTTCGCATCACTAGGCTATAATACTTTTACAGTAGCCTACAATACTTTTCTATGCTTTAAACCTTTCACGTTTGACCTGTTAATTCTTCTGAAGACAAAAGAATAGAGGAAGAGTTTAGACTACAGTCTAAGAATTTTAAACGAAAGTGAAAGTTTATGTTTATGGTTACAGTTGGCCTGTAACATTACATTAATTAGAAATAATAGTTTCAAAGAAAGTTGAAAAGCCTATATTAAGCATAATAGCCTAATAATCGTAATCATAACAACAATATCAATAACAATAATATTAAATATCAACTATGAAAATCATGAGTTTTCATAACAAAAAACATACACAAAGCATAACTCTGAAAGGTAAAGAATTAAATAAGTGTAAGGTGAACAGACATGAGTCTCTAAACATTTCAACAAGTCCCAAAACTATCACAAAAACAGAACATTAACTGATTTAACCAAGGAACTGAGGAAGAGTCTTGACTGTGGATGGTCAATACAGCAGATGCTCATCAGAGGACCACAGTGGATGAGAGGGGACATCTGGATCATTGAATTCAAATAGAGCAGATGCAGTGTGTCCTTTAGGACAGTGAGGGATGTGAATTTAATTCTGGCTGCTGTAGGAAGCCAATAAAGAAAAACTAACGGAGGGGTTACACATGTCTTCTTTGGCTGATTAAAAACCAGAAGTTAAGAGAGAGCTACAATCGTTGCATATAGCTGGATTAGGTGGTTGTCTGAATACCACCAGCATCAATGCAACTCAACCACAGGGGAAATTTGATGAGCCTGCCGCCTGGCTTAATTGAAAAGATCATGTGGTCTACCTTATGACCCAGATGTCTGTATCTACAGAATCTCTGATCCAACCCTGAACAACCCTGACCCAAATCTAACAGATAATTGTGTGTGCTGTTTGAGTGTGCAAGTTCTTCCCTGCACTTGTTTTGTGCTGCTGTCTTCTCATTGTCCCTAATAGGGAAAATGCACCTCTAAGGGTCATTATGCAAACAAACATGCCGGGATCCCTCACTGAGAACTGTAAACCCGCATGTGTGGATTTATAGATACCTAGGTATCTAAACTGATATGCAAAGTTGTTCAGATAACACCTAATAGTTACACTCCACTAGATACATACAAAGATTGAAAATATCTCCTCTGTGTTTTAGTACACATCAGCCATTTAAGTGGCTTAAGTTTAAAGAAGACAAGGACTTAACAAGTTGTTCTCCTTAGCAGGGAGAATTAGAGATGCTATCAAGTGTGTAAATATGATATGACTGAATTACAGTAGGTAAACACATGACCACCCTCACACACAGACACACACACACATACACACACACCTCCCCCATCAATGTCCTGCTTTATTGTTTATACATCCCATTGGAGAGACACCTGCTTCTCCCGAGAGCTTGTTTATATTTGTATTAGGCTCTTGGGCGGCAGAGATCTAGTCAGGAGGTGAGATCATCTACATGAGGCAGACACCACAGGGCTGATGACTCAGACAGACATTAGTATTTCAGAATCAGTACTTTCAGGACTTTTGTGCAGTAGAGATTACTTTTGGCGCTTAGGACAAATGCTTGTGAATGAATTACATTATGTTTTTGTTCTAAAATCTGTTTGTGAGAAAAAAATAGTTTACATTTAAAATAGAATTTTCTATAGTTTGATACAATATATTATATCACCTTACTTATATAGTTTGATATTTGAAATAGAAAACTTCTGAGAAAGGTATACATGACAACAAATACATGTATAAATTGAAATGTTTATAGTCCATAAATGTCCATGGAATCTATGTTGCTCCCTCATGTAGTTCCTCATCAGACAGTTAACTGTCCTTCCAGCATGTGATTAGTACCTGTTTGAACTGCCTATTTGTTCAGTGGGAATCAACAGTCTTATGTGGTAACCCACCCACCAAATTCCCCTGCCCTCCCACACACACACATTCTCTCTCTCTCTCTCTCTCTCTCTCTCTCTCTCTCTCTCTCTCTCTCTCTCTCTCTCTCTCTCTCTCTCTCTCTCTCTTCCTCTATCTCCCTCTCTTACACTTTTCTCATTCTCTCTCTCTCTCTGTTTTTCTCTCCTTCATCCCACAGTTCTTCATAGTTGATGTGAAGTCTTATTCTACCTGTCACGACACAATTTACACCTAAGGCACGCAAAAAAACACAGAATGTGATGGAAATTAGATGCAAATGCAATCATTTCTCCAGGGGTTTGGGCTTGTTCGGGGTTGATCGTCACACGATAGGCCTAGGGGGGCTTTTAACAAACAACTTTGTTTTTTAAAAAACATTGATCTTTCATTGTGTGTCTGTACATTGCATGTTTTTTCTGCATAGTGAGGTATGACTATCAATTTCATATTGCTGTTATATGTACTCCTCATCTGAAAACTATAAACTCTATCACGTCAACAAAATCTATCTGTTGAGCTTATCTTTTGTTGTGTGTTTTCTCGGTCGGAGGTACAAATAAACATGTCTGAAGAGGCTGTGCTGAGCTGGCCTGTTTTCTCCAAAGCTTTGCTGGGAAGATGTTATCATGGCTCTCCTTGTGCTTACAGTGCAAACACTCTGGACGGTGAGGGTACCACTGACCCCCATGCAAATCCTCCCTCCCCCGTTTCATTTTCCTTCTCTGCCGTGAGGTGAATGCTGTATCCATGTCTCCAGGTGTTATGGGATGTTGGGATGATTTGTTTGGGAGTTTGTTATCGTTTTTCATGGCTTGCTGAGCGTGGCAGCAGGCGGCTGCTATCTGTAAGATGGCCACTCTCAACGGCTTAGAATCACCGTTATTGCTACAAACAACGGGAAACCTATAACTTTCCCAGATCCGCTGAGGACACACAAACAGACTTCTCTCAAGCCACATGCTCACAACACTCAAGGGTTCCAGATAACATCTAATAATGTCATAATAACATTGCATGTTCTTTACATGAGTGTTCTCTGTTATGAGTTATATTGTTATTCCACAACATGCAGAGGCCCTGAGTCCCGTTATGCTGGCTTGTGAGTGAAAATGGCTTTAGACTCTGTTCTGAATCTACATCAATTGATCTGACAGATATCAAAACGGCTTCCAGCATGAGCTGATTGGAAAAGGTTTACGTCTTAGGTGGCCAACCCAGGTCATACTAAACCTCCTCCTTTTGTCACTTTACAGAGACACAAGTACTGATTCCTGTATACCAGAGGCACAGTGTTCACTTACAAGTTGTGTGATTTATCTCTATAACATTGGACAATGGCTGTTGACATGGAGATTTACTGAGGGTCTCAAATACCAATTAAACTATAGTGAACCCTGACAAAAGATTCTGAACAATTTCACAGTTTCAGAACTAATCCTCTTCCATAGCAACTGAATTGTGAGCCATCATTATTGAAAGTAACTGGTTGTCCTGCCTTTCACTGGTGCTAACAAGTTTGCCCTGGCGCTTTTGTTTCTCTCCTCTCTTGAGGTAGACCGCAGGTCCAAACACGTTTACCGTCAGATGAGCATGTCCTATCAGCTTCAACACACAGGCTTACTGTTTGGCAACAGAAAAAGTTCCTTTTTCCATAACTGATGTCATGCAGTGCATTGAGTTGTGATAAATTAGATATTTAGAAACATGTATCAGTACTGATTACCTGTACAGAAACCTGTAGATTACCGGTTGAAAGTCATACGTGCACTTGACTTGTGGTTTAAAATAGTACATGCAGTTCTGGGGAGCTTTAGCCTGAAGGTATAGGAACAGAACGGCAAACTGTTCAGTACTGAGTAAATTGAGCTAGTGATTATCAAAGTAATGGCACAGTAAATAAAGTGCTGTTTGAGGAGTCAGTTGGAATAACAACGTTTTGTTTGATGGGTTATTTGGAATCATGTAGGATTCCAAGTCGTAAGTGGGCTGCAACTGACTGAAGACAAATTTGTATTTGTACACCTGGGCAATACAGACACATAATCTGTGAACTGTTACAATGCCACAGGCCCAGACATTTCCACTGGTAAAAGCCCAGCTATGGCAGAATGCATATCCAAACCACCCTTTCATCTCATCTTACCCACAGATTTTAGTCTGTTGGGCAGACCTCCGGATATCATGCTAAGCAACATTTCAGTGTTTAGAGATTCACCAGGGAACAATGGCATTTTAGTATGTAAATCAAGTAACTACACAGGGGGACTCTGCTCAGCATAAGTCCTGATCCTGAACTCCTGATTACCTGATCTGTGTGCGGTGGAAGAATCTGGTATATCTGCGCCATGCGACAAACCCTAAAGTTGCAAGTTCAGAGATAGCCAGCAGCTACACTGGAATGCACCCAGACAGACTCCACTACATTCTCATCAGATCACTGAGCTTTCAAACTCCCTCAAAGTGTACATGTTTTCCAAGCACACCTTTAGCAATCCTTCGCACTACATTAATTCTGCTGACAATTTTAATAAAAATGACAGGGTGCAATGGTACAGTGGATCCTCAGTAAACAAACTCATGGACTTGGTGTTGCTTCATTTGAAATCTATGTGTGTCTGATTGTTTCTCAAGCACTGCTTTTCCACGTATGTCCGTTCTGCATGTGACGGCATGCTAATGCATCCTGAAGATCTATCAACTGTAACGATGCCACAAGGACGGTTGCAAAGGAATCACATACCTCTATCTCTCTCTCTCTCTCTCTCTCTCTCTCTCTCTCTCTGTCTCTTTCTCTCTCCAACCAGGAAGGAGTGTCTAAAACCTGCAGTAGGACATCTCCTTTCAGGTATGTGATAAGAAGGATTGTTATCACTGAAGCACATGACAATGTCTGAAGTCTCTCTCTCTCATACCCCCACCCCCGCCCCTCCTCTCTCTCTCTCTGTATTTGTCTAGATATGTCAGCTTTCATGCCTCTATATAAGTCTATTAATACATTTGCCTGATCTGATTGCTCATAGTGTACTTTAGTCACCAATCTCTGTTGGTCAAAGAGGATCAAAGTAAAATCAAGTAAGATCAGTGTTTGCCCCCTATATCTAAATCCAGACAGTCTGACAGGTTAACCTGTTTGGCAGAGAGTCTAAAGGAGAGTGAACACCAAGAATGTCCCCCTGCCTCACCCGGTTAGGCCTCTTTTTCAGCCCAGGCAAGTTTCCTGTGACTGTGATTTGTAGAAGGCATAACTGCACACACACACACACGTACACACACACACACACACACACACACACACACACACACACACACACACACAGACACACATACACACACACACACACACACACACACACACACACACACACACACACACACACACACACACACACAGTTCTACACAGTTCCAAAGTTACACAGCTGAGCTAAAAATCCCATCAACGAGGGATGGGGAAGAAAGGCATTTTCTAAACATGTGACGGCTAATCTATACGTATAAATATAGGCCTACTAAACTGACCACTTAGGGCGCATTCACACTAGACCCTTTCAGTCCAGACCCGAGTTTGTTTGGACCGATGGTTCGGTTATTTTTTCTAATGTGATCGCAGTCTACCAAACCTGGCTGCGGACCCGAGACAGTGGTCATAAACTGAATAAATAAACTGCTGTTTTTGCAATGTTGCCAAGTGATATTGGTAAATTAAAGCTAGTGTGTATGACATAAACAGGCCCAGGTGTGCAAACAAAAATGTAATGTGAACAGCAGACCAGCCGTCAAACTTTTCCAGACCAAGGACCACTTAACCAATAAAAAAAAAACTCACGGACCACCTATCTAAAGAAAAAAAGAGTAGACCTACTTCAACAGTATATTACACAATAGACCTACTCTCTGAACCACCTTGCTTATTGTGGCAATGTTATTATTATGACCGCCGCTTCGCTGCGCGGCGGTCATATAGGTTTAGTCAGATTTTTTTTTTTTTTTTTTTTTTCTTTTTCGCATGCCCAAATTTCTGTCAATGATTCCCGGGACACTGAAAGACCAGGGTACACGAAACTTGGTGGGCATGTAACCCCACATGGATAGCATGGAACCATCGTTTTTCGTTTTGATCTGTAGCCCCCCCGCTGGACTGGACCCCCGAAAGGAGGGTAGGGCAGACACAGTTTTCTGTGAATATCTCGAAAACTGTACGGTTTAGGAGGACCATTTTTTTTTTGTATGTAGATCTCAAGGGGCCATGTCAACCCATTCCATAACCACTCATTTCATGTATAGCGCCACCTAGTTAAACACAAAAAAGTAAAAATGAGGTGTTGTAATTGAAGGTATCTGTGACCTAACAAAGTCAAAACTATACAAAATTGGAAGTGGAGGATCATTATGACACCCTCTGTATGCATGCCAAGTTTCGTGGAATTCCGTTCATGGGGGGCCACACAATAAATACATTTATGTTACTATACACCAACTGGCCTGTAGGTGGCCGGAGACAGTTTTCTGTGAATATCTCGATAACCGTAGGGCCTAGGAGGTCCACCTTTTTTATGTATGTTGGTCTTAAGGGGGCATGTCAACCCATCCCATTACCACTTATTTTATGTATAGCGCCACCTAGTTAAAAATGAAAAAGCAAAAAATTAGGTGTTTTCATCACAATATCTCTGGCTGACAAGGTCAAAACTGCACGAAATTAAAAGTGTAGGATCATTATGACACCCTCCGAATGCATGCCAAGTTTTGTGTACTTTCGTTCATGGGGGGCCTTACAATAAAATAATTTATGTGTACATTTAGTGACGTACACCAACAAGGATTCCCGGGACACTGAAAGACCGGGGTACACAAAACTTGGTGGGCATGTACCCCCACATGGATAGCATGGAACCGTAATTTTTCGTTTTGATCTGTAGCCCCCCCGCTGGACTGGACCCCCCGAAAGAAGGGTAGGGCAGACACAGTTCTCTGTGAATATCTTGAAAACTGTAGGGCCTAGGATGACCATTTTTTTCCGTATGTTTGCCTCCAGGGGTCATGTTAACCCATTTCATGTGCACACATGTGCACAAACAGATACACACACACACACACACACACATACATTCACAGTAATCATACGTATGACACATACTCACACAGTAGACATATGTACGCTTGCATGCACAGGCACATACGCAGGCACACACACAAGCACGCACACACACACACACACACACACACACACACACGCATAACATAAACATGTACATGCACACAATTCAAGAATTTCTCAGAATTATGAACAGGCAAGATGGAGGTGGGGTTGTATAAAATTAATTTTACATGTGAAATCTATGAACTAATCATGTTTTGGTACTTGTTGTCTAGCAGATATCAGTGAGAATTGAGTGTGGATAATGCAATTTAGTGAGACAGTTAGAATCATATAGGCCTTTCAGCGTGATTTATTTTTGTGGAAAAAATGTGCTGGACTGGGCGGCGGTCATATTTTGTAACGCTCTGCGGTACATCTAGTTTAAACTGGCATAGCTTACGTAGGCAGTGTTGCAGAACTGTTTACATACAAGTTGGTTCAGTATTTCAAACAACTCATCTATATTATATTTTATCATGTTTGCTCGCGGACCACTTGGGATAGCTTGCGGACCACCAGTGGTCCCCAGACCACACTTTGAGAAACACTGAGTTAAACGGACCAGATAGATAGATAGATAGATAGATAGATAGATACTTTATTGATCCCCAAGGGGAAATTCAAGAAAGACACGGAGCTACCTCGACATGCTGCCACTCTCGTCGGCGTCGAAACCGGAACTGAGTGACCAAGTGTGAAGGCAACCTTGATGTCCACTTGACATTAGGCTTTCTAACCAACACAGCTTTCCAATGATTGACCTTTGATTGTGTTTTTGCAATAACACCATTGTCCAGGGTTCAAAAGCATGGAGTACCACAGTCCACCTGCAGATGGTGATGTTGCAGCTGACCGTGGCCATAGACCCCAGTGCAATACTTCAACAGAAGGCAACTTTAGTGCAGACATAATGACCAGTGGGCTGTTGGCAAAAAAATAGCCAAGGATATATCTATGAACCCATGTTTTTCCAGACCTCAACAATAAAATACCCAGACCTCAACAATAAAAAACCTGGATATATTTGGATATGTTTCTGTGTGTCATGACTATTAACATAATCAACATCAAGGTAAAAGCGACATTATGAATTATAAATTCACTTTCTTGTTTTTCTTTCCCAAATGTCCAATGGAGATCCCTAAAGGACAATTAACAGAAAGCAGTCCTCAAGCAGGCACCCATTGTGCTATTGCCATGCTACCTAACTCACATTTCAATTCTGGATCATTTTCTCTCTTTCTGTCAGACATTCACACATGCACTCACAAACACACACACACACACACACACACACACACACACACACACACACACACACACATACACACACACACACACACACACACACACACACACACACACACACACACACACACACACACACACACACATACACACACACACACACACACACACACAGACACACACACAATGTGTCCAGTATAAAACTTGAACCAGTGATTATGTGCTTTTCCGCTGGGATGGGGAGTGTGAGACAAAGAAGCTGTGCCACCAAATCCTCGCACCTCTATTCCTTGCGCAGAAAGAGGAGGAGGTGTCAGGAGGGAGCTTTCCCTATTCCTCCCAACCACAATGCAAACCGCTAATCCCCCTTAAGCACAGGCTGAAAGGGGCCTGAGTGGCCTCCGCTCCCCAGAAGACAGCACTGAGGAGGAGGTGGAGAGGTGGCCGAGCCCTGATCCGGGCTTGGAGGATGTTGGGCGCATGTTCGAACATGCAGCAGTTTCAGTTGTACCCCGGCCAAAACCTGGCGCCTCGATTTCAGGTGAGCGGGTAGAGGCAAGGGTAGCGCACAGCACACAGACCAGACAAGCCACCGTGTAGGTAGACTGTAGCAGATAGATGGAAGACATGAGGATTTTCCCCCCGAGTTGTCTGTGGGCTGTTCAGCCTCCTCCTCTTCTCTTTCCCAGGTTCCTGGCTGCTGATAGTGTGTGTGGTGGGGAGGGAGGATGTGTCTCCCACACAATGATTTGCACCTTGTGTTTCACACCAGCACGGCCAGAGAGGGAGCTTTCCCGCGAAGCCTGGGAAAAATGGAGGGAAAAATCCCACAAAGAGTCCGCCCCTCCCAAATGTCTTACTTTCTATTCCTGTCACTGTTTTACCATGAATAGGGATAAAAGCATGACAGAAATAATGACACAAAGCTGGTTTCTGTGTAAAGACAAATACAGTTTTCAGGCATGAATAACTCCACTGAGTTGCAACATGCATAAGATGTTATGTACCCACAGTTTTTTAATAGAACAACAGTGCAGCGTTCCTCTGGATCAAAACAAATACTGAAACTTGGAAAGGAGTTGAAAACGCCAGTTTTATATATATGTCACTGTGCCACCCCTAAACCGCCAATTAAACTGTTTCTTGGGGCTGTTCTCGATCTCAGAAAGGCATTCTGTTTGGAAGAAAAGGCTGTGAGGCTGTTTGGGCGACTTAACACACTCAAGGCGAGAAGACATATGCTTCCAAACAGACAGTTTCACTTGAATCTGAGCCAAGCTACCCACCCACAGGGAGGAATGCAGATGCTAAGGCGTGTGTCTGACTCTTCACTAGCAAGCTAACTCATGCTCTCTCTCTTCTTGGTCACCAGCCCAAGATCAGACACCCAGTAGGCCTACTTTGGCCCTCTCTGACCAACACTGGTTTGGATGGGCTGTTTTGGCTGCTGAGTTCCATTTTCATGGTCAGAGTTAGTTGTAAAACTTGCAAGCAGGTAATGAAATTGTCACTTTATTTCCATATACTCTGAACAAAAGTCATTGAACAAAAGACAACCATAATTGAAATGTATACAATAACTAGACTGTATCCATCTAGCCCTTACAGCAGTTAAAATCAAAGCATTCTCTCTCTAGTTGGCATCCTATTTTCCAGCTGGTGGAGATAATATGAGAAAAAGTAAATTTCTTGTACTTTTACGTATCAGTGATCCCCTTCAGGGTGGTGCTGGAACTGAGCTGAATAAAGTGCACTCTGTTTTTGCTATTGTCTAGCAACAGAGAGAGTTGCAGATGTGTGACTGCTCCAATCCCAACCTTTGACCCTTTCGTGCCATCTTCTGGGCCTATCAATCTGTCAAAGTATGATTTGTTATGACAGAGGGGAGAGGCCCACTGAAAACCACATTATGTGTTTCTTGTAGTGATGATAAACATAAATCCTGTTTTCTTGAAAATTAATTGTTACCAGGTGAACCAGTTCAACCTGCCACACACTGACTGTACCGGAAAGGCACTGGGTTTTCTTTGATAACTCGTGCAGCCTTAAGACGTGCTTTGTTCATAAGTCATTGTTACCATAATGAAACCTGTTGGGCCGGCCATGCCAACTGCGGTGGCCTCTCCACACTGAGATTAAATCAGGGCTACGGAGTACAGAAATCTCACCTGGGGTGTCCTGGTGTGATGTCTACCAACAGCAGAGGGCACCAGGTCACTGCTAAATGTAACATTCGACCATTTTATTGATTTGGCTAGTGAATACTCATTTCTCAGCTTGAGGCAAGGTGATCACTGGAAGTCCTCTCACGAGAATCAAGACAGCATGTTGATAATTGAATGGCCTGACTCGCACGTCAATGATGACTGCAGGTAAAAAGAGTTTGCTTAGCAGTCGAGACTGTTTGTTTATCATAGTTTTTTATACTCTTAAGAATTCAATAATTAAATTATTCAGCTGATCTGAACTTTGCCGTTGACGTGCATCAGACGCCGCCAGTGGGCTCTGCTCCAATAAAAGTAATGGAGTTCTAAACTTTGCCATCACACACGTGTCAGACTCCGCCAGTGGGCGTTGGCCTTAAGGAATGTTCAAATTTTCAATTATTGCATTTACAGGCGCCCCAGAAAAAATACATACATTTTCTATTATTTTTGTACCTTGTATTCGTCCAAAATGCAGTACTGAAGAATTCCAGCAGAGGGAGGAAGAGGCTCACTTTGCACAACTTGCATCTGTGAGTATGCAAAGACACAGTGCATTCAGCAAATGCTTTGCATTTCATGAAATGTCTGTGTTCTATATTGATGTATGTAAAGCAACATAGATCATAGAAATATGATTTCATGTGGTAACCTTTCAAGTTCCATATAAACAAACAAACAAAGCAACAAATGGCTGCCATTAGAGGCAAGTTTACAATGCATCTGGTATCCTCTCCACACAAACTGGGTCTTCACCATATCTTCACTCTGTGCCTCATTCCCAAGGAAGGGTGTTTATGGGAAGTATGCACTGATGCATCTACAAAATAGCAGCAGAGATATACTGTATGAACTGCTGAATGAGATGGGGCATCATATTTGTCATACACTGATACTTCAATATGCAGTTCATGCAACAGCTGACTGTGTTCATTCAGGAGGTGCCAGAGATGACTATTGAGAGGTGTGGATGGATTTGCTTTCATTGCATACCTCCTACAGCTTCAAAAGCGCAGGTCTCCTCATGCAAATAGTGTTCTGTAAGACCTCTTGTCTATGTAAATCAGCAACAGCCAGCAACTGCTGGCCTGCCTGTCACAAAAGACACACTGTTTGATGTACAGCATATTGTTCAACTGCTGTGGTTTCTATATCATATTGAGTATGCTTGAGAGAGCCAGCTGAGAGCAAGGCTGTGTGTGTGTGTGTGTGTGTGTGTGTGTGTGTGTGTGTGTGTGTGTGTGTGTGTGTGTGTGTGTGTGTGTGTCTGTGTGTGTCTGTGTGTCTGTGTGTGTGTGAGTGTGAGTGGGGGGAGGCGTGGTGATGGTGCCATGTTAAGAGTTGAAAAGAAAATTATACAGAGGCTTGAATAGACTGTCAATGTGACAGAGAATATTTCATCTGCGCGGCTCGCCTGTCGTGGTCTCTGTAATGACCGGGCGCTGGAAATGTATGCCTCCGACAGCCTCTCCACATATGTTTCCTCCCCGCATACAATACAGAATCTCCAAGCATTTCCTGTGTCCAACCACAACCATTTAGCGATACAATGGCAAATGGATAACACTCAGATTCATTTCCTTTTACATGTCCCTATTTGACAGACTCAATAATCAAATACAGAGTCAGCACTAATGGGAGAGTTACATTTGCATTCATCTTTGCAACACAGTTGCACACAGTTACCAATAATGAACCCCAAGTGGGTAAGACGGTGGCTAAACTACTGTGCAACATGCCTCTTGCCATCCCCTCCAAGCTGCTTGCTGTTGAAGCATGTGGGCCAGGCCCTCATTCCTTTCCCAAGAGAGGAGAGTGTCTGTGGGAGCAGCGCCGGCAGCAGACATGGCTGTGGTCGGCTCCTCTGGGTGTGGCTCGGTTGCTGCGTGGCGCAGCCGTGAATCAGGGCCGAGGGCTCCAGGCAGGCAGGCAGGCAGGCAGGGCTGGACACTCTCACTGGAGCAGGGCACAGGCACGAGGGGGCCATGCTGGGGCTAAGCTGCTACTCGCGGGGGCCCCAGATGGAGGATCCCAGGACCCTTAGCTGCTTTGGGTGGGGGGGGGGGGGGCATTATTAGCACTGAATGTTTAAATCATAAGCACTGAATATTTACAAAAAAAAGTATTGACAAACACTGAAAGCTTTTTAAATTAAGCTGATAGGAAGTTGTACATTTCAGGGAGAAAAATCTAAAGTGTCGTTCTGTGTCAAGCGTGATACTACAGCTGTTAAGAAAAAAAGTCTGTGAGTGGCCCCCACACATACATAGCTTACACACCGTCATCATTGCCATCCATTTCTGCCCAACCTTTCTCATCTCTAATGGTCCATTACTGCATGTATTATGTTTTCTGAGAGTAGTTTACACAGACCCTGCCTCCTACACACACACACATAGACACATTACACACACACACCTACAAGAAACAGACACACATTAGCACACACATAACACCCTCAGATGTTGGGAAGACCATTGTTATGTTTTGCTTTTAAACCCCCCAACCCAACCTCCCACCCACCCACAAAAGCCCACAACGCTCCTCCTGAAATCCTCTGAGGACTCATCTATTAGGCTCTACCCACGTACCACTGCATCGTGCTGGTTGCCATGGAAACCGGCACTCTCTTTGTTGATCAGAGTGTGGCCATGTGAAATGCACGGAGTGATAATTGTTTTTTCTCTCTTGCCACTGCACCGTTTTCCATCTCTCTACCATTTCACATTTTGGTGTCAGTTGGTATCACTGTGCACATGGCAAAACACTGTCGCAAAGTTGCCAATCACTATTCAGAGAAAGACACCATGTTCAACCTGAGCAACCTTTATTAATTTAAAATAACAAGTCTGAAGCTATCATTTCAAGTGCATCATTTAAATTAGATAGCCCTTTGGCCAACCCCACCCTTCTCTTTTCCCTTTCCGACCATAGATCATTTTGTCCAAGATTTCTCTGGTCCTGATTCCAACTCTGTCCGTTTTCCTGCTTCCAGACAAGCCACAGTCTGACTTAGAGTCCTTTCCTCAGTGGAATAAATGACCTCACGCCTCTTAGTCACACAAGGAAGCAACATCTTGTCAGCACTTGTTTGCTAGCATTTATCTCCATGACAACAGGCTTCCTAAGTTCCTAACGAACACAAGAGTGATTATTTTGACAGCTTGTGATCCTGAAAAACACTCAGCCTTCAAATGTCTTAACTTTGTTGTGGACCAAATCTAATTTTATATTACCTGGCTAACATTTGTTTATGTGAATATCTTTTTATGCATTGCACATGGCTGTGTTTGTAAATGTGTGAAACTTGTCATTTCATTTTACAAACAATAGGCCCTAATCAGTGAGGGCATGGTATTCCTGTTTCAGTCCTCACAGGTAGGCAACTTACTGATACACGAACTAAGAATTTGTCGCTAACTTGACTTTAAAATAACATTTCTAAATAATTGGGTTGAAATGGGGTTAGCTTTTGTGCAGGAATGGGCTGCCATTATCCTTATTAGAGCAGGTCATGAGAGGCAACACCACAGTAGGGAGCAGCGTAGGTTTACCAGTGGGGGTGCTATGGTAACCAGGACAGTCCTGTTTTACCCACCTCCAGAGAAGAGACTGAAAAAAGAAACAAGAAAGAGACAACAGAAGACACGTTTCAAGATTCTGAAACATATCTGTTCCTTTCTGTTGTCTTTCCTTCTCTTTCAACTCCACCTTCCCCTTCACGTCCAAGCACACACTCACACAGACCGACAGACAGAGAGACAGACACACGTAATCACACACTTATAAAACTGTACAGACAGAAACAAACACACACGAATATGCCCACATCCACACAAACCAAGACACTCACTCACTCACACAGCTTCTCCTCACAGAGCAGCGTCATCTGTCTCTGAGCTCATTGGTTGGCTGAGCCAACCCTGTAGGCAGACACTGCAGCCCCACTCAGCATCCCCATGTAGGGATCTCTCTCCCGGACTGGAGTGGTGGGGGTTAAACTGTGCCAGCTCAGGTGGAAACTCCCAGCCTGCCTGACTGGCTGCAGGATGGAGGAGTAAGAGTGGGAGGAGGCCTGGGTGGGTGATGCGATATATTAAATATACATGGACGCACGCACGGCACATCTCTGGCTGTTGGCTAGTGCATCTGCTCTCAGAGGTGCACTTAGCCAAAGCACCCGAACTATGTGAACATACCCTGACACTTTGAAAGCATTTGGCCTCACTCTCAGCTCTGAAATTGAATTGAATGTATAGGCCTGGCCTACTAATAAATGTATTTTGAATAGCCTACTAAAATGATTGGGCTAGGTTATTATTTTTTATATCATCTTCAAATTCAGAACAAGTAGTTCTGTGATCTAAGGTGCAATAGCAGAAATGTTAGAAAAGCTTTGATCTTATTGCTAGTTTATTGCCAAAAGACACCACATGCTAGCACGCTTTTATCAATGCTGTTAGCATGCAAACAAGCTTTTACCCGTGTCAAAGTGGCTTTATTGGTCTTTGCAAGGCTTCATATGGTAGTCAACTTGCTAGTAATATTGACTAAAACTATTATGTTGTAAAATAGCATAGCTCTGTATCATTTCAGTTGACTGGATATAAAGCTGGAAATCTCGGAATACACCGGGAGCGCAACTGAAGTGTTCTGTTCGCCGAGTGTAACATTGTTTTGGTCTAATTCTTTTGAATGTGCTCAGCACTCTCACATCTGATGTAGCCAGTTCCATTAATACCCTTTCAACTGCAACAAACATGTGCATTCCTACGGCATTTCTGCCAAGTTTTAAAGTCGACATTTTGTAGAGCATTACGCTAAAGTCTGATTAATTTTCATTTAAAACGTTTCAATCAGAAACACTCGAAGAACAGATTGAAAAATGTGTAAGCTAATTATCGTAGCACATACGGGGTCAGCCCTATGTTCCCACAGGCCTATGTTCCCACATTTCTAGGTTAGGGTTGGGTTAGGGTTAGGGTCTGGGAACATAGGGCTGTGGGAACATAGGCACGCTCCAGCACATGCTCCACCCGGTGTAGCCCAACTGTAAGACACCTTTTGAGAGTTTCAATTCACTTTTGGGCTAAAGCCAGGAGACGTGTTATGGGATGAAAATTCTTAGCCAGAGTTGCTTTGGTCTGACATAGCATGGTGATTCATGTCTGCAGGAGATGGGTATATAAAACTACTCCATTGGCCACATCCATCATGGCCACTCCGTGATGTGTATTCACGGTGGACTCTGGGCCCCTCGATAAAAGAGAATGCCATGAGTTGTGTGAGGGATGATAGTCAGCGAGAGGCCACGGTTCCTCCATATTAGCAGTCAATCCTAGCCTGACGAGCCAGACCCACATCAAGATGTTGGGTCTGGGAACATACCATTGGCAGGGCTCAATCCAAGAGGCGGGATAAATTCAAATTCCCTCTGCACACAATAGGATAGCGCTACAACCCATGAGTCCCATGCAGAGTTAGTTGGTCGATTAAACTTTTGTCGTATCCGGTCGGCAAAACTCTAAATACATCTTAATTTTTTAGGAAAGTCTTTATGAGTCATGACCAAAGCTGTTTTGAAAGACTGCTGTTCGCCAGCAGCAGCCGTCTTCTTTGTTTTAAAGTAGCAGGGAATTTACACGGAACCGTCAAAACTCTGTCATCATTATGTTAAGACCACCCACCGACGGCATACAGGATGTGATTGGCCTGACCGAAGTTTGGTTTTTCCAGCTCGCAAGCCAACGGAGAGTTGCTGGACAACCCTGGCTGCAAATTACAGTTGCTGCCGCTAGGGTGCGTCTAGATTTCTAGGCAAAGTCAATCCCCTTGAGGGCTCGATGACATCACACACCACTGTGTCCTGGGATGCAGTTGGACCAACAGGAAAGTCAATTTAAACCATACAGGACATCCCTAGTCAATCAGGTTGCAATATATTGTATTTCAGTAGGCTACCTCTGAAACACATAGACCTACATAGACCAATTAGGTCAATGTAAAGAAAAGGGGATGTGATCAATATTCATTTTTAAACCTGCGCATTGAAAATGCCAAAGTAACATACAGATGCAGATTTGATAACCTCTCCATGTACAACAGGGCACCACTTTCCATCTGACAGCTGAAACCCGTGTGCAAGCCAGTTCCAATCAAAGTATGAGGCATCGCACATCGGCCCACTTTGCAGCCCCAGTGACCTCTCTGATCCTCATGCCTGCCAGCCAACTCAGTGAGTCATCAATCTGCTAATTAAAATCAGCCTTCAACCATCTCAGGCGGGAGCCGGGTGAGTATGCTGTAGCCGCAAAAGTTGTGGGTTTGATTCCTGGCTACAAATGTTGTGCATTTGAGCAAAGGTACTTAAACCCAAGTTGCTCCAGGAGAACTGTATTACAGTAATTGACACGTGTTAGTCACTTTGGGCAGCCAAATAAATAAATAGATAAATGAATAAATCAAATCTTGTTTGTCCTCAACTAATTAGCCCGCTGTTTGGGTGTGATGGCGTGCTTGGGGAATCACGTCAAGAGGATGCTCTGTGGCAAGTCACAGTTTCACAATGCAGCACGCTGTGACTCTGAGCCTGAAGTGAGAGCCAAAATGTCAGCTGGTTCACTGATATGTTGACTGCCACAACCCTGACTCAAAGAAACAATGACAGGATGAAGATGAGATTTTTTTTTCTTAAAAGCTTTGAAATTACCTTTTCTGGTGGCTGTTAAGAAGCCTGCTAACATTTTCCTAACTCAACTGAGAGCTATAATCAGAGGGTTTTTTCTACGGCTAGGGTGGAGATTTCTGGTCAGGAGGAGGGTGTGTCTCTTGTTCAGCGTTCCAGACGAGAGTAGGGGTATGTTGTGAAGGTATGTTGCCACAGCAACTGGCAAGTGCCCTTAGGATAGTGAGGCAGAAACTAGATTAAAATGGAAATTTACTGCCTCCCGCCTTGCCACACCTTCCGAGCTCTTTTATGTGTGCTGAACAGAGGCGTTGCCCAGGTCCGGCCCGTAACTCCGACTGACTCAGCGAATCGGAGGAATAATGAAGAGCTGGTTGACAGGGTGCCACTTGCCAACATCTTCTGCAAGCCCTAGCCTGGAACCACCCCACCTACGTGCCTTCACGCTGAAGAAGGGCCAGCCCAAAAAGCCCTCAAAGAGCTAGCTACATGGCTCTTTTCTTCTCTTGCAACTTGTTTACCAAAGATTACATTTGCCATGCTCTTGCCCGAAAAGTATTTGCTGATTCCGAGCACTGGGAGGGAAATGCAGCTTTAAGCTGAGTGTGCACTTTCTCCCAAGTCAGGCCGTTGCTGGCACACTTTCTTTTTTCCGTCATGGTTACAAGCAGCGTCCTACCAGGAGAGAATGCCCGCATACTGTATGTGGAGGCGTGCAGTGTCACGCCACTGCCCCACAGCGCAGCACGCGGGACGCATTCCTCAGAGGTCTGCCAGTAATATGAAAAGTTTCTCACTAACAGAAACAAGTTGTGGCGTGGGATGAGCGTAAGTCAAGCGTTAGTCATTATGTCATTAGGACACACCTTTTTTGGCATCTGAGCGGGACAAATCCTTTCAACGGATTCCAGTGTTATTACTGTTGTAATGTTGTTACTTTCTCACTTTTTGTCTCAGTCAGTCACTCCGTGAAATATCACTGTGTGTGTGTGTGTGTGTGTGTGTGTGTGTGTGTGTGTGTGTGTGTGTGTGTGTGTGTGTGTGTGTGTGTGTGTGCGTGTGTGTGTGTGTGGGTTTGAGGGTGCATGCGTACTGCACTCTGTTGCGTAACTTTAACCTTTGACCTCTGAAGTCTGCGGGGGTAGATTGTGAGAGGAGGATGAGTGGGACAAAGGGAAATGGGTAAAAGAAAAAAAGAAGGAAGGATAGAAGAAAGAAAAGAAGAAGGAAAGCAAAAAAGAAAGAAAGAAAATAATATAGAATTGGTGAGAGACAGAGGGAATGAGAGAGATTAAATGCAAAGCAGAATGTGATAAGGCAAGTCAAAAAGAGTGAGAGAAAGAGAGAGATAGAGAGAGAAAAAAAGTACTTCAACCTACACATGGCAGTAATGTAGTCAAATCCACAGCGTGTGGTAGGAGGACGCCCACCGCTTGCGTAACACTTTGCCTCCTCCACACTGAGTACAATGCCAGCTTTTCCCTCGCAGAGGTTTGTGTGTGTGTGTGTGTGTGTGTGTGTGTGTGTGTGTGTGTATTTGTGTGTGCTCTTTTCAAAGCTCAGTCCACAATAGGTGTGTGTGGCATATGGAAGAGTGCTATGGTTAGCATAACTGCAAAAGCTGCAGCAACAACACACAACAACACAAATATAAATATTGTATCCAACAGCACCAGTAAAACATCATGCAGGCATCAACTCCGCACTGTGGCTCCAGGACCCATCAGTGCCCATATGGACCCATCTGTGGCCTCTGCTATCGGTCCGCTGTACAGGCAGAGATGTGCGCTGCCCATGGTGCCCGTGTGGGCAGGATCCAGCGGCTGCGCTGTGCACGGCGTGAGTGGGTGAGATGCGATCGAGTTTGTTGGGGCAGTCAGGTCAAGCACTCCCCAGGTTTTCAGCTCCTCCACCTGTGCACTGTGAAAAGAATTTTAACTTGAGCTGCAGCTCAGCAGTGTAGAGGGAGGTTGTTAAAACTAACATTTTTAAACCTAACAAACACCTCGCATTAAGTCCTTTCTCTCTCTCTTTCTCTCTCTCTCTCTCCCTCCATCCTTTCAAACACACACACAAATCTCTGCGTGTAGTTTCTGTCATATCAGTGGGCTGATAAAGAAGCAAATTCAGATCATGATGAGAGCTATATCTAACTGGTGGTGTGAAATGGTGTGAAATATCTCTGATTCAGTTATCTTGGAATAAGCTACAGCACACATATTGAGGGTGAGTCTCTTTGCTTCTGTGCTCTTCCACCTACTTTGAACTGCCTCTGGTTCAGACTGGAGTAGCTACAGTCTACTACCACAACCCCCATGTGAATTCAGATGGACAGACAGACCTGAGACTACAGAAACCCACAGAGAATCACACATCCTCTGCACATCATAGCAGACCATTTTTAAAAATGCATGAACTCTATTTCCTATTTGCAGAAGTCGCACGTCGGCAATTTTTGTTTGACGAAAATAATGATGAACAACACCCAAATGCTTATCTCAGCGGCAGCCAGAATTAAATGGGATGTTACAGCATATTTCGCCGCGACAGGCTTCTATAATGAGAAACAAATAAAGCACAGCGAACAAAGCCATGCTCGGGTAATGTGGGTGACATTTTCCCTGAGAAGCTGTGGCAATTACAGAGGTGCCCACTTGCTCACCACCCCTACCACCACCATCACCACCGCCTCCACCTTACAGGCAAATGAACAACAGTCAGAGGATCCAATTTGCCTCCTGCATCTGAAGTCTAACATTCCTCCCTGAATAGTTTATCTCCCTGGTTATTGTGCACAGATAGTAGAGTGAGTTCATCAACGCTCCTGGGCCAAATGGCCGCCGTGGGCTCACCTGACCCATCCCCCTTGGTTGCCTCTGAGATAAACCACCCTGTTTGTGCCCCTGCACTGGGCTGCATGGCAGTAATAATGCCGGTGATCAGTATTCATAACCTCATGCCTGCGGACTATGCTGTTGCAAGTGGGATAAATAGATAACTTGTCATGTCTGGTTGGTACTGGCCTCTCCCATACACCAACCTCAAAACCTATTGGGAGGTATAAGTCAGTATAAATGCAATTGAACATAAGCATTGTAATCATTTGCGAATTTAAAAAGGAATCCCCAATGACAATACAGTATTGCCTCCAAATAACAGTGTGCTTTTTCATGTCAAATGCTCCATATCAGTATCATCAGAGACTTTCTAATGAGATGACACAGCACTCAAAAAATCCTCCATCCTCCAAATGCAAGGGGTTAGTTTATAACGCCAATATGGCCATATCCCACCCTTCCACGGCAAAACGTTGACATGTGAATACATTGAGCCAATAATGTGGTGTGTTGTGAATACATTGTGGCAATCATGTGTTATGATCTCGCCGCTGGAGCAAGGTTGGTGAAGTGAAGCCTTGCGCACACGCATTTCTGCCGAAATAGATGCCCGATAAGTGCCCAAAAAGCGTTGCAATATGGCCGCCTAGTGGAGGGACTTGCCTAAAATGACTTTGGTATCACCAGGAGACCTAGACTGAAACATGGGCTTTTTTAAAGTAAATCAATCATTGCGTTGGCAACCCCACAGTGGATTGTCCAATGAAAAATTGCCATTTTAACTAGAAGCACATCTCTGTAACAGAGAGAGTGTGTGTGAAATCAGTGGGGATCCCTA
This sequence comes from Alosa pseudoharengus, assembly GCF_046254945.1. NCBI lineage: Eukaryota > Metazoa > Chordata > Actinopteri > Clupeiformes > Clupeidae > Alosa > Alosa pseudoharengus. The sequence continues at coordinate 25,733,691 of NW_027468680.1, forward strand.
GGCCACCGCATGTAGAGCATCTCAGATACAGGGACACATTTAGTACACTGCGGCTTCTGGATTTGTCTGCTTCACTTTTTTTGAGCGTGAGCCACCTACTCACGTGGAAGAGATACAGGTTCCAGTGAGTGGGAACGCAGCAGAGGAAACCTGTGCTGATGGGTAGATGTGGGCTCACAAAGAGGAGAGACAGAACATTAATGATATGAATAGATGGTGAAAAGAGAACATACACACACACACACACACACACACACTCTCTCTCTCTCTCTCTCTCTCTCTCTCTCTCTCACACACATACACACACACACACACACACCATACACCATACACCAATCACTCACAGACAGTACTGGACATTTGCCCATCAGCTCACATATACATATACACCACAAAACTTAAGAGCACACAAACACCCAGAAAGAGAGGAGGATTTTGGAAAGAGAGCTGAGGTCGAGCACAGTGAACACCCCCTGGGCTTTGTGCTCTTAGTAAGTGCATTATTCATACGGGCAGTCTCACATAATGAGAGAGAACAAGCCTCTGAGACACACTCCACACACACACACACACACACACACACACACACACACACTATACACTCTCTTGCAAATACACAGATTTCTTTAATTGGAGGCACTGGTGCAAAGCAACACTATTGTGACAAAAACATTGCATGATGAGATCTCATAAAATTTGGGCAAAGACAAGCTTGTCATTTAGCCAGCTGATCTGGGTAGTTTCAGTGGACCAACTGTGCTGGTAGGGTACACGTCAGGATGAGAAGGGGAACGATGGGTCTGTGCCAGTGGAGAGGGGTGGGGTGAGGGTGGGGGGTCTCCAGTTAGGGGCTCTGTAATTGCCTGTGATTACACTGGTGAAAAGACTGGGAACTAGAGCACAGAAGGGCTAATTGCCACCTCTCTCCAAAGTGTACAGCTTTTTACACACACACACACACACACACACACACAAAACCACAAAACCACAGATTCCCTGACACACACACAAACACTCTCTCTCTCTCACACACACACACACACACACACACACGCACGGATGCATACACATACACACACACACACACTCTACTTGAACAACTCATAGCTTAATTACTCTTGTATTAGCATGAGCCACCCACTTACCCAGCCCCTCGTAGATCACAGGCGCCTGTCATCCTCCAGGACCAAGACGTAGAAACCCTGAGCCTTTTATGGCCATGCCACTTCAACAGAGGTGTCAGCATCCCCATGGATATCACTGTCTCAGCCCTGCACTCTGTATCGTCTGCACAGATATCTACCTGCAATCACTGAGGTAGTGGTTACAGCGGTGGTTTAGTTCATATTTTAATTTTAATATTAAAAACTATTAAAACTATAGTTAAACTATTTTCAGTTAACATTTTGAAACTAAGGTAATAATTAGAGTATACAGTGTCTTCTAATTGCTCATGAGTTTTTCTATCAAGACAAGGAATCACTCTGTAGGTTGGGGGGTTACACCTAATAGGGAATAAGTTTCAAGCTAATTAATTTCAACATAAAGCACAAGACTAATCTATTATATTTGGTGGAAATGATGTTGGTGCTATGACCTCTGCTGTAGATTAGCTTTTGTAGTGTTGTGGTGCATTAGTGGAAGCACTAATGTTGCTGACATTGCAATTGGGTGCAGTTCAATGGCATCAATAGGAGTAAATATACAACAGACGTCAGAGTTACAGTATTCTGCATTGCCTCTGCATTGCGTGCTAGCAAAGTGTCTGTCTTTCTCTCTTGCTTTCTTCCCCTCACACACACTCACACACACTCTCTCTGTGGATACTGTCAAGGACGTGAGTGCACACACACACACACACAGATACTGACATATTAGCAATATGAAACTGCTGGTGGCCCTCCCCTGCCCAGTACTGACGTTACCTATTGATTACCCCCTGGCAGAGAGGGTGGGAGCCGGGAAACAGGTCACGCATGTGAAAGAGCCACAAGCCAAATTCTCTCTCATTACTGGTCAGTGCACTCAGCCTCTCCACTCTTCTCTCTCTCTTTCACCCCCTCTCTCTTGTTCATGCGCTCGCTCTCTGTCTCTTAGTAACACAGCACCATTCAAATAATTCAGATGAGATAGATCATTCAGCACTGCTTTTGGATGCATATATATCCGATTCTGTGCACAATTCAAACAGCATATATGAATGTTAATGGATTGTTTGGGAACCACACTGTGATCACACAAGATGTTGTTCAGAATACAACCGTCAGTGTTTATAACATAACATGATAACATATTCTAACAAGTAGTTTATGCTTCAATATGCAACAAATCAATAGAAACACTGTGTTACTATGAGTGAATGCCTAGGCCTACTCCTGAGAAGCACTGGATTGTTGATTATGCGGTGGAGCCACATTTTTGCCAAAAAACATTGTGACATATCTGTCACACAAAATCAGCACAAAAAACATTTGCTTTAGAAGCATGTGATAACAGGCAAGGTGGTTACTGTGTGGCATCTGGAGTTGTATATGCAGGTGGCCATGTCGCCTTCATGCTAATCTTACTGATCTGTTTAAAAACGGCTTGCGAGTGTCAACTCATCATATGGGTGGGTCTGCTGGTGAGTCACACCTGAGTAAAGAGGAAATGTATGGGGCCATGACGACCAGGTTCAGACAAACCGGTGAATCACCCAACGGGGAACAAGTCAGGCACTGTTGCTCTGCAGACATTGACCAAATATGTCTGGACGTAAAGGTATCATGTTTACCAGTGAATCATCTCAACTCCATAGTTCATCTCTATTGCATTTAAATAATGGTTGAAGTAGAACAGTGTTGATCATACCTGTATTTCATATATCATCATTGACCTTTGTTCCTACATTTAGCAACAGGCTACTGTATTTCATAATGACAAGAATTCCATCTCTTCCAACACATTCATATCCCCATACAAGCAATAGTTACTACAGAGATATTATGAAATACAGGCAAAAAGTCATTTTCATGTGAACGAATGAACCCTCAAAAATTCACATTACGGAAAAGATAATAATCCATGTTGGCATCATCGTGCTGGAACCTGTGGGTGTTTAATTAATGACATTTTGACACTTTCATGGGTTTGGCCTCCCCCATACACAGTATACACACACATGTGCTCACACAAACACACACTCCCATAGACACAGACACACAGACACACTCTGTTGGGTTTGTGTGCTTTCTCACTGCTGAGCTGGCTCTGTGTCCCATCTGGCATTAGGGTGGACTGCTGCAGCTCCCTCTCACACCCAGTGCAGACAGTGCCTGCTGGGCAACTGCCAAACAGGCCCAGGAAGCATTGCCCTGTCACAGGAGACTCACTCAAAAATTACACACCAAAGCACAGATTTGTCACTGCCATGGGAGACTTACAAAAGCGAAACGAATGGTTAAACCAAACCAGAGAGGAATGTTTGTGAATGGGTATGAATGTGTTCCATGTGATTGTGCGCTGTGAAGGAATCCAGAAATTCTACAGCCCCTCACAGCACGGGGTGGGATGAATTTCATTTTGTGCAGCTGATGAGAGACAGGATCATCTCAAATTCATTTAAAAAAAGATATAGTCCATTTTTGTTATATCTCCGATAGAAAAATAAATCAAGCCAGGCTGGAGTGACTGGAAGGATTTGCATGTTTAAACAGCGCTGATCCAACCTGCCCCACCTCATGGCTGCCCTTTAACGATGGGTCTGAAGGTGTCATTTGGAGTTTGAATGTGTCTTCTGGTGTCCTATGCTTTAACTCATGTCAGTCAGACCTGTCATGTTTCAAACATTGCACACATTTTTACTCAATGAAATATGATACCCTTAAACACCTGCCATTCGAGTTACTTGATTTTTAATTCTTAGACTTCACGGCTTACTTTGGAACTTAGCTTCGCCAAATTTAACTCCTATCACACACAAATTAGTTTGGATGGCACAGAACTTGCGGTCTCATTTTCAATCCTTCAAATTCTACTACAGCCTTAAGACTATTAGGTCATGGCTAATAAGCAAGCCAGTTGAGTGTTAAATAATGCATGCGCCATGAGTCAGACTACACATTCAAATGAAGCCTGTACAAAGCCCTTTTATTAATACTCCAGCTGTTATCATCAATAGATGTTGCTAATGATTAGGCAGCCAGACCAACAGATACCCTGTCTCTGCTGAATTACTGAAGCTAAGCAGGTGTGGGCTTGGTTAGTACTTTGATGGGAGACCACCTTAGAAAGTTAAGTTGCTGCTGGAAATTATGTTGGTGGGTGGCACTACTCCCTCTGGGCAAAAAGTGATCCCAATGCCCCAGTGCAGTGAGAGACCTAGACCAAGATCCTGACTCAGTGTGGTCATTAAAGATCCCATGGCACTTAGGAGAGTAGGGCGTTCCCTGGTATCCTGGTTAAATTCCCAACCTGGCTCCCTAATCAGCCCCCAATGTAATTGCCTGATTTATTAATTCCCTCACTCTCCACCTCAAGATGGTGTGTTGATCTGGTGTATAATAGATGCCGTGCATCACCCAAGTGGATGCTAAACATGGGTGGTGATTGAGATGGGGGTCATTTGGTTACAGCCAGAGTGATCTAGTTAATATCCATTTGCAAAGTCAGAGAGAAGGACAACACTGTTTGTCCTCTTTAAAGCCGTTCTCTTCAGAATTCATCAGTCTTTCAATTTGCCCTTCAGGATATGGAGGTAACATTTCAAAGAGAAAAGTGATACATTGCACAGTCATCAGAGCATGCACTGGTTCCTATGGGTCATTGGCTTAAACCCTCTCAAACCCCAAGGGAGCCCCAAGGGAGCCCAAGGCACATCGAATTGGGTTTCAGTTGCATTGACAAAACTGAGCCAAAACAATAGACGAAAGACAAAATTGAAACATAAATACACCTTTATCAAATTACTGCGATTTTCAGTTCAAGTCTAGGTTTCGATATTTTACCAAATAACCATTGTGTAATGAATGTGTGAGGCGAAGGGGGAGCAAGTGGTTTAACAATGCTACAAGAGCTAATGTAGGCTACCATCACACTAATAATTTGCCATCAAAACAATAGGATAGGTTAGGCTACTACAGCAGACTGAAAGGAGACATTACATGGTTTGTGTGAATGGATAATAGGGAAGTTGCAGAGGGTTGTCATGTGCCCCCTGTTTTTTTCCCTTTCTCTCTCGGGGTAAAGACATGTGAGCCTCACAGCTTGGGGGTTAGAATGAGAATAGGCATAAATCAGATTAAGATAAGCTCTCATGTTGCTTTTGGGAGATGTCTATTTGGTCACAAACTGATTCTGCTTGCAAGAAAGTTGATTTGCCACAAGTCAGGAAAATGCTACAATTTTACAGATTAGGTTTCTCCTTTGAGCTGATCCTAAAATAATTTAACTGAAACCATCATTCTAAAATGCAAGACATCAGAATAAGTCCTGGGTTTTGCACAAGGCGCGGATAATTAAAGGCCAGCCCTGCATGTCAAAATACCTTTCTTCTGCAGTTTAGTCTCATGCAAGATGCACGGAGAAGATTTTAAAGATAACGATCTAGCTCCAGTGAAAAAGAAAGGGTCACTCCGCCTGCTGCAAAGCCCTACTGACCTCACAACACTTTCAAACAGAAGTGGGGGGAGAATAACCATAGCAATGGTGACGTCTTCTCCCTTGCTCTAATTGGAGGAAACCCCGTGCCCGATCCGCAGCCCGAGATCCAATCAAACTTGCTCTTATGCACCCGCCTCTACTCCCCGCGCAAAACACTCATTGGTTGACAGTTTGTATGACATTTTTAGCAATACCAAAGAACCAGTCAAAACATAGCATTAGATAGTCTAAAAAACATTAGGAAGAAAGACACCTCCCTCTGCAAGTTAGGTTGCATTCTACAATTGCATTTTTTCACACATTCACACTCAAAGCGGATCAATTCGGAGGAACAGGAACGAACCCATTAAGGTTAGACGCCGGCTTCCCTCTTCATTCATTTTAACTTATTTAGCTATCTTATTACGTAAATATTTTGGTACGGTTCAACTAACTTGCTCTTTTCTATCTATATTGAGCTAATCAGTGTGTCCACCAAGTTGTTAGAAAAATACTTTTTGCAAACTGACCATAGGGACAGTTGCCATTTCTCTTAACGTTTACGTTACTGATCTCGGGTGCAAGTTGGCGTTACACGTTAGCTATTAACGTTTAACATTAACGGTACAGCTCCCAGCCAGTCAGTTAACGTTAAAGTCAGCCATCAAGGAATACATGTTCGTAATAACGTTACTACTTTGACATTTGCTGTCCTAGTAGAAACTATAACGTTATCTGTTATGTGAAACGTTTGTCGGTAAAATGAAGATAGTGAAGGACGTTCCTAACGCAACGTTACGAACAGCCTTGGTAATCATAGTGAGCAAATGGTATTTTAACCAAATTAAGGGTAATCTTATGATAGTTTCGTTGGTAATGTAACGCAACTGCGATGACTTAAGTGGCAATGAAAGTTGGAAGGCTATAAGTTAATACAGCTACGGTGTATTTTGCCAGTGGCTTTGACTAACGCAAGTGTTCGCTAGGCTAGGAGTGGGCAGAGTATGATTTCAACGTTAGCTAGCTTCCGCACAGCTCTTGTGAGTTAAGTTAGCTGTGCTAGCTATGGCTATCTTCTTAGCTGACCTATTTAACTCGTGACCTAGTTGTTGTAAATGTGGTCATCTTAATTCTAGCCAGTAGGATAGATTAATTGACTAAGGTTGCGCATCAACGTGAACCTAACACAGAGTGTAGAAATGGCTATTTCGAAATTCGTTCTGGCTAGCTAACGTTAGCCAATGTTACTTTACAAGCCTTCACACTAGCTTGCTGCTACCCAGTTAGATATCCCGCGAAGAGGCTGTTCCTGTCACCGCCCATCTTAGATGTTACCCGCCAAATAATCGTAGTAATTATTTTCTCCTTAGGTTTACTCTTAGCTGTCCGTTATTAAGCTTTACCTGTAACGTGTTGTGTTGCAACTTTGATGATAGTGAGTCTATTCTATAATCAAGGTATGTTAACGAGCTATTTAACTTGTATCTTATAATTCTTAACATTTTTACATTTCCTTGTAACGTAATAACCTGGTTGGTGTGACATACATAACATGCTCGGTCTTGCAACATAATGATGCTGGTAGATGTCTTACAAGGTTTCTCCTCTTTGCAGACATTCAGAAGGACTACGATCACCCCCTATCTGTTCATCGTTTGCTAACAAGACTCTCACCCCACGCCTCCCTTTCTCCTGCCGTACCGGCCATACTGACACTATAGACTTAACCGCCTAAAGCAGCATTTGCCTTTAGAATTTAAACCATGGATAAAACGGAGCTTATTCAGAAAGCAAAGTTGGCCGAGCAGGCCGAGCGTTACGACGACATGGCTGCGTCTATGAAGGAGGTGACAGAGATGGGATCCGAGCTGTCCAATGAGGAGAGGAACCTGCTCTCTGTTGCCTACAAGAACGTGGTCGGGGCACGGAGATCCGCATGGAGGGTCATATCCAGCATCGAGCAGAAGACCGATGGCAGCGACAAAAAGCTGGCGATGGTCAAGGAGTACCGGGAGAAAGTGGAGTCGGAGCTTAGAGAGATTTGCAACGACGTATTGGTAAGCAGCACTTTATATTATTTCCATTCACAGTGTTGGAGGAGAGACTACAAAGTAGCCCTTTTCGCTTGGACTTAAAGTGAATTAAAATCAAATGACTGACTGCTCGCTTGCTCGGGGGAGTGTGCTGAGAAAGAGAGAGAGCTAAATTAGGTTTCATCCTGTTAAAACGACCTTTGTGGTGCAATAAGAGAGTGTGAGTGTCCGTCAGGAAGTAACAGCGTGAGTGAAGCAGAAAAGAAGCACCCACTTTCTCTGTGATGTAACTGCAGCCTAGTTTTGGGCTCTCAAGCTGGTGGCTCTTAATATAGAACAGTTCTGTGAGCCGCATCTTTGCATGGACCTTTCATAATTGACCCTGTGATGGTTTCAAGATCTAGGCATTGAGCAAAAGGCCATTCTCATTTTGACACATTGTTGACACAACCATGTGTAACGTGTGTGTCCAATATGTGTCAAATGGCATGTCTGCTCTCCTGTGGTCTTATCTTAAAAATACCCACCCCCCAGCCCTCAAGGCACAGAGCATTTGTCCTCATGCGCAACACTTTTACTCCTGTGGTTTTGCTTAAGTAGAACAATGGCTCAAGCACATTACGAGACTGCCAAAGGGCAGGGCTGTGTGTCTGCACCTAGGTGTGTCTGCCGGGGTGGGGCAGAGAAGTGATAGGAGCCTACAACATGCTTGCTCATTCTCTCTCATACCTGCACACACAGGATCTCTCTCTCTGTCTCTCTCTCTCTCTCTCTCTCTGTCTCTCTCTCTCTCTCTCTCTCTCTCTCTGTCTCTCTGTCTCTCTGTCTCTCTGTCTCTCTGCCAGTCAGTCAGTATGTGCTGTAATCCTGTTAATCAGGATGTTGGCGCACATATAATGTTTTAAATTGTGGAAGTGTTCAGCTAAGGTCCAAGTGTTGAGATTGTAATGGGTTATCTAGTGAGTCCTGACATTTGCAGTCCAAGTCTAGTATTACTGTTACTCTGCTTGCCAGGTGATTTCATTTGACTGTTACTTTACTTCAGACTGTCACCTTGATTAATGAATTGGGCTTCTCAACCCTGACAAGTGGCTTTCCTAGTAGCATGTTGGAAACAGGTTATTTCCCCTTGAATGTTACTACATGTTTTCTACCAATCAGCAATAGCTGTCCTTTGCCTTCCTCCTCTGCTGATTGCTTTTATGTTTGAGGAGAAGAGTGGCTTGTCCATTAGGGCTAAGGAAAAAGAAAACCCTCTCTCTTGCATTCTTTCTCTCTCTCCCCCTCCTCCTCCCTGAAGCCGCCTCGCTCTCCATCCTCCTCCTGAGTTGGATCACTGCGTTGCGGTGGTGGGATCAGTGGGATGTGAGTGCAGCGCTCAGCTGTTGTGTTGCAGCAGGCTCCCCAATGGTGGGCTGTATTGACAGAAGGTGTTATTGGGGAAACCAACACATCTGATAGGCCGTTGGTTTCCGCTCCAGCATTGATCCCTTGGGGGTGGGGTGGGTGGGTGTCTTGTGGGACTGAAATAGTATTCTTTATTGTATTCTATGGAAAAAGGCTTTTGATGAGCTAATATAGAGGCTAAAGGCTCAACTCTGGGGGTGGGGGGGGGGTGGGAGAGTTCTGGAAATAACATTGTCTGTAGAATTGTTGCTTGCTTGCCGTATATGCGTATCCCACCAAATTTATTTATTTTTTATTCTGAATAACCTCAAAATACTATTATTTATTTTTTTTAACCCCAAACATCACCACTTTTGCTTGGAGCCTCTGGGTTCATAGGCTACAATCTTTATTCCCTCTTTTGGTAAGCCAGCACAGCTTTATTAATGAAGATGCACTTACATGTTCAATCCTGTTCACAACCACACAAAAAACCCTCTTGTGTATAAATGTAGTCATATACATCACACACCCCTGTGGCGCTGCTTCCTGTCTGGCGTCTTAGGGTGTGTGTGTGTGTGTGTGAGTGACTCATGCTGTTGACTTTGTGCCGGAGGGCGTGGGCCTCACCTCACGGTGCAGCAGCCACCCTTCCCATCCCATGTCCCTGTGGCATGCTCACCCACTTGAGTGGAGGCCTGCTGGGACAGACCTGCCTCTACCCTGTGTTGGAACAGAGCTGACTTCACTGAGGCTTGGCCTGTCGTGGTTTTTCACCAAAGCGGTCATAATTGTTGCTCAGTCCTTCTCACCAGCATCCAGTCACTGTTTGCATGTAGGGTGTGGTTGACTTATCAAGTGAAATCACAGTATGATGGCTATAGATTTACTACTGGTTGTACTGCATAAATTGTGGTATGCCCCAAGTCCAATATCTGGGACAGGAAGTTTGTGAAGTGGCATTTTGTCTGGTCAGCCTGATGTGGCTGGCCATGCTAAAAGAGTGAAGAGGCAAGATGCAGCAGGCGAACCACTGCCCCAGAGCAGGAGAGGGCCCTCTGGCCAAGCCCCCTAGTTCCTCCAAGAGGCCTGTCCTCATCAACCCTTAGTCCACTCACCGCTTGAGGCCAGACATCCATATTGATTTTCATACAAAGTTGCCATAGATTTGCTCCGAGATTTCGGCTCTGCCCTGTTTCTATTTTGAGCGGACAAATCTATCTTATTGGTGTAATTGAATTACTGCCCGTGCTGGAAGAAGGAAAGTTTTTCATGAGATTCCTGTGGGATCAGCTCCAGCAGTGTTGGCCTGCCTGTCTGAGAGTGCTGTTTGGACTGTGTGTGTGTGTGTTTCTGCCTATGTGGTGGGGGAGGCTACAGCAAAGTATTTCCTGCAGTGTGTCATCTGAACACTTCTCCCAGCTATAAATATATTTGGGCTGCACCTCCCTTGGAACAGTAAGAGCAGTGTTGGCTTGTGTTGGGCCTGTCGTCATTGATTCTGCTGCTGGACCATGTTATGTGTAGCAAAGAATGCGGAGCACTCGAGGCATTCTGTTTCGCCTGTCCTGTTTCGCCTGTCCTGTCCCCGCACACACTAGTCTCCCTGTGCTCTCGCTGGACCAGGTCTCGTGGTCTGGCAGCGGCACGCAGCTCCAGACTTCTGTAGTTAATGTGTTGGTGTTTTGGTCTAAGCCGAACTGTAAAACAATTAGAGAAGCCCTCCCAAGCCCTTGTTGTCAGCGACGATGGCTTAAACACTGAGCTCCCAGCAGGCGATAAGGTCTTCCCTGAACACCTACACACATGAAGCTGAGCTTCTTAAGCCCGTGGGGACTCACACTTGCACGGTTAACGTAGTCAGCTAAACCAATAGCATTCACTCGTAGCTTGCAGCAGTGCAGTGTTTTAATGGTGTTGTAGGGGGGTGTGTGGGACGAAACCTCATATGCTGTTATTCTGCCTTGTTTATATGCTGATATATACATTTATGCCTCTATGAAGATTCTGCCCTCCTTTCCATGAGCCATCTGTGCAGTTCTGGCATATTTTGGCGTTCTGTTTCATATATTATATGTGTGACCTGGATTTTGGAAGGTGAAGCTGCCTGTGAACCCATTTATTTGTAACCTAATTTTACATGACCAGGTTCTTCGCTCTCTGCAGCCTGCAGTCTCTTGAATAGCCTGTGTGTGGTCCAACACGGTTCTTTGTTGAACAGACCAAGTGGTGCATTTATAACACATTAACTGAGACTGGTCCAATTTGTGTGATGGGAGATGAATAATTAATGGCCCGATTTTTCTTTCCACAGGAACTGCTGAGCAAATATTTAATCGAGAACTCCACACAGGCGGAAAGCAAAGTCTTCTATCTGAAGATGAAGGGAGATTACTTCAGATACTTGGCTGAGGTCGCCTCGGGAGACGACAGGAAAGGTAAGATGCTCAGGCGTACTTGATCCTTCCTAAAACACTACCCACAATTTATACTGTCCTGGAAAAGGTATAAATAGAAATAAAAAAACTGGAAACAATTGAAAGACCCTCAACACAAAGACTAAATGCGGCCTTGTTTCCCAAAATATACTTGGCTGACCGTTTGTATGCCTGGATCCAGGGGGAAATGTTGCTTCCTGTTTTCAATACAATGCTTTAAGGGCTGCTCACACATGAGTGGTCAAGATATTCACAAGCTAGCACTGCCATCTTGCTGTCCCCACCTCCCTACATGAGGCAGTTAAGCCTGGAGACTAGATTCCTATTGGGACAGTTACAGATGCTGAACAAGGAAGCTGTGCCCTTGACCTATCCCACTCCTACCGTTCACGTTCCATTCCTACACCTACTAGCTGCCCAAGTTATTGTTGTTGAATGTAATTGGGTGTTTTAAACAAGTCTTTTATTGGAAACTAGGCTATTTTGTCTAAATGAACCTATTGCTGTTTTTGTTTCAATGAACCTATTGTTGTTTTTGTTTCAAAGTATGTTCTTCCTCAGTTGCATACCTGAGCATGCACTCTCCAGGGAGGTGGCAGCGCTGTAAATCAGGCTACTACTTTCCACTGTTTAGCCAGCATGACGTAGATTAGATAAGAGTTTCACAGGCGGAGGTGTCTCCATGGTGTTAGTCCAGTCTCTGTGACCTAACACTGTAGAATACAGCTGAAATTCAGAGGAACTTAACGGTGATATGGCAGCAGAACTTCTACCATGGTAGCACAACCTTTATGCCATGCTATGATATTGTGGTAGCACAACTACCATGATTCCGTGCATTATAGAATAATCAAATACAAATATTAATATTTGTGTAGTATATCTCAAACGGTTAAGTGGTCATGAAACTATCCATGCACACCCCTAAACTATGTAGCCATTGCTGGATTTAAAATCGTGGACATTGTCACACACTGCACTTTACGTTTTGATTGCTATTCTTAATCCTCTACCACAAACACAAACAGAGGCACTCTTCTCTTCTAAACACAGTGGCATTGCTGCCTCGGGGTGGCAGCGAGGCTTTGCTGATTGGGTGGTGTTGCAGTGGTCTCCAGTCTTCATGGCAGTGGCCAGTGAGGGTGGAGGAGGGAGCTCTGTAATTTACCTAATTAAAAAAAATAACTCTTCCAACTAGGGGTGAACGATTTTGGAAAAAAAATCTAATTGCGATTTTTCTCACCAATATTGCGATGCGATATGCGATTATTTTTAAGCTCTTTATCTTCTGTCTTATTCAACAAAGACAAGCAATTTATTATTCTATAGTATGACCAACACAAAATTAAATAAGTTAAACTGTTCTTTCCTGGAGCCCAGGCCTATATTATGATGGCATTAGGTCATTGAATAAGATTAATGAATGAAATATTTTTTATTTAACTATTTTAATCACATTAGTAGACCTATATTTGTTGAACTTCCAGCCTTGTAAACATTTAATGATTCTAATACGTTTCTATTTTGTTTCTATTTCATGTAGATATGATCTTCTTTCCTTAGTTAACAGTTAGGTCTACATGCAGTGGCTCTGACACGTCTTCTCCTTGTCCTGTGCGCTCCATACACGCGAGTGCACACACACACACACACACACACACAGACCCGCTCCTCTCCTCTGTAGGCTACTTTGATTGTTGCAGCGCAAATAAATGCGGCCGAATGCCCATTCCGCTCTGTGTTAACTAAAGGTTAGCATCATCAACACCGCAGCACAATACGCATGCATGCAAATTAACTAGTTTGTTCATATCACAACAAAGCCAATCGCGGAGACAAAACTCTTTAAACAGGCAAAGTTATCAGCAGCAGTTAGCAGCATGTATGTAGCCTAGAGCCTTAGCTGGTAAGAACATGTTAGAACAGCTGGTTTTTTGGTGGTTAGCTGTGTCAACTACTTGCGGATAACATTATGCATCAATTCATTACCTGTGAGATTAAATGTTTGCACCGCCAACCCCCTTGGATATCGTAAATGCTCCCACTGTCACTGTACTCCAACAAAGTCCCCAGTCCATAGGTGAATGGCTGCTGTGCAGTGCAGCCTAAACAGTCGTGGAGTTTTAATCGTCAGCTGGACAAGTGAACAAAGTTACCAGCCAGAGTAGCAGCACAGGGGAATTATGAACTATAACCAGGGACATGGCAGGTTCGAGTAAAAGGTAATGAAGAGGTTAGTTATAAAAGTAGCTCTACTGATCAGACCTTTCTTGACACTGTTAGCTGATCCTCTTGTTTACGTTTTTTGCTTCTTCAGTGGTCTGTGTGAAGAGTCGGTGGTGCGTCGGCAAGCGCAAGTATAAATGCGTTTTGGTGACGTCACATATTACGAAGCGTAATCGCAGTCTTTGTGGTTTGAAAATCGCGTTTCATCATATCACAATATTATCGCAAATGCAATAAATCGTTCAGCCCTACTTCCAACTGTGCCCCTGAGCCTAGTGTTCTGCTTCTAAGGACGAGGTCCCTATACTCTGAACCAAACAGAGTTGTGGAGCTGGGAATGGTGTCAGCCAAGGAGGTCTGCATCACCGCAAAAGTGTTTTGTGGGAGCTTTTTGTGTGTGTGTGTGTGTGTGTGTCTGAGCATGCATCACACTTACTGCCACAGACCAGGCCAATGTGGTGTTCGTGACTCATTACTTGAATATTAGTTTGGTCATTTAGACATTTCTATTATTGTAAAATTCCTGAGATGTAGGCCACCTTCAAGAGTCTTGTTATATCACTCCCTTTGTAGAACTGTGTGGTAACTTGGGCTTGTCTTTAAGCTTGCCAGAAGGACCTCTATGCATCCTCACCTGCATCCTCATACATCAGTTCATGTAGGGTATTCTATTGTTGCCTTTGAGGAGTGACCTTAGTTTGCATTGACCCGTTCTTTCCGTCTTGTTCCTCAGCAACCATCGAAAACTCTCAGGAAGCCTACCAGCAGGCCTTCGACATCAGCAAGAAAGACATGCAGCCAACGCACCCCATCCGCCTCGGCCTGGCCCTCAACTTCTCCGTCTTCTTCTACGAGATTCTCAACTCTCCAGAGCAGGCGTGCTCACTGGCCAAACAGGTAGGCCTCCCTCACAGCTTGACTTGACCTAAACCGACCTGCCGTAATATGTTCAAGTATATTGGCTACCTACCCCTTGATTAGTGCACTAAGAGTGTTTGTGTGTGTGTGTTGCTCACAGGCTTTTGATGAGGCCATCGCAGAGCTCGACACACTGAACGAGGAGTCCTACAAAGACAGCACTCTCATCATGCAGCTGCTTAGAGACAATCTAACAGTGAGTACCTCCATATCCTCTCTTAAGGCGAGACACGGCAGGTGAAAACATCGTTTTTTCATGCACTGGTCAATTTCGAGATTTTGAGCTAGTATGTTACCTTAGCATGTATTCTATCACACTACTACAAAAAAAGGTCAGATTTACTCATTTAGGTTTTTATTTCATTATATTATGTCTATTCGCGCCTGTATATTTCTCCTAAATTCAGCAAAAGTTAGCATTCTAACCTTGCATGCACTCCCGCGACCGTGGTCCAAAACATATTATGTGTAGTACCGTTGGAAAGCTCTGTTTTTCACCGTATCACGCTATGTGATCCATATAATATAGACACCTTTGTATCATCAACCAATCGCGAAAGTTCAAAGGTGAGTCTAGGCTGAGAACGGAATCTCATTGGCTGTCTTTCAAGGCTGTTTTCTCAAAATGAGTTTCCTCTCCCACTCTGAGCACGGAAACTCCACTTCAGAAGCACTTACATACACCAAACTTTCTAGACTTATGCCTAACTATATGTAGAAGATTTTTACAGAGGGGTTTGTTGATATATTATTCCTAGCCTGACTTACATGACATTTTATACCTAAAAACATGGCAAAAATCAAATTTTTTTTAGGGCTATTGACATCATATTCTGATTTACAGGATAACAAAAGTAGATATTCATAAATCCCTCTGTACATTTTTCCCCATCTAATATCTGAACACAATGAAAACATAACTTTGAACCTGGCTGTATCCCATGCTCAGTTTTCGTGCCTTAAAATGTATGCAAATTGGCACATATTTCATTAGATAATGCATAATTTGCATATGTAAACATTAAATTACAGAAAACTTGTAATACATTTTTTTCCTCATATTAATGTAAGTAATCAACTGGGGAAGTTTCATAGTGATATCTGCTTGTTAAAAATGTTACCCTATTAACCTGTAGTGTCTTGCCTTAACACACTGCACCGACTGTCATATCATCGCATTACTGAAAGGAGGGTGAATGGGAAATGTTCAAGCTCTTGTTAAGATACAGGTTTACTACAAGTATCCCACCCCAACTCCCCATAGCAATCAAAGAATCAAAAGCAAACGCATTGATGTCTTATCATATGTCAAACATGTAAGTGCATGTTGTGTATTATGTCTGTATGCTACTGAGACCCTTGAATTTCCCCTTGAGGATCAATAAAGTATCTATCTATCTATCTATCTATCTATCTATCTATCTATCTATCTATCTATCTCTATCTCTATCTCTATCTCTATCTCTATCTCTATCTCTATCTCTATCTCTATCTCTATCTCTATCTCTATCTCTATCTCTATCTCTATCTCTATCTCTATCTCTATCTCTATCTCTATCTCTATCTCTATCTCTATCTCTATCTCTATCTCTATCTCTATCTCTATCTCTATCTCTATCTCTATCTCTATCTCTATCTCTATCTCTATCTCTATCTCTATCTCTATCTCTATCTCTATCTCTATCTCTATCTCTATCTCTATCTCTATCTCTATCTCTATCTCTATCTCTATCTCTATCTCTATCTCTATCTCTATCTCTATCTCTATCTCTATCTCTATCTCTATCTCTATCTCTATCTCTATCTCTATCTCTATCTCTATCTCTATCTCTATCTCTATCTCTATCTCTATCTCTATCTCTATCTCTATCTCTATCTCTATCTCTATCTCTATCTCTATCTCTATCTCTATCTCTATCTCTATCTCTATCTCTATCTCTATCTCTATCTCTATCTCTACAAGATCGATCGATAGAACTGGTAGTAACTTGTGCTTGCTGATGCTATATGGTCAAGGGCTTTTCATTAACCATTGTGCCTCTCTGTGTTTACAGTTATGGACCTCTGACAATGCAGCTGATGAAGCAGAGGCAGGTGAAGGTGGCGAGAACTAAACCTCTTCCTCACCAGAGCTCATCTCCCCATTAAGAGGAAACCGAAGAAAAAAAAAACCTTTTTACACATCTCCATTCCTTTTCGCTCCACTTTAAAAGAAAAAAAAATCTAGCAACTGAAAAAAAAGCCCATCAGTACTGGAAAAAGTGCAACAAAAATTCCAATCATTTAGTCTTTTTTGCATTGCAGCTCATGGACAAAGAAGCAGAATTGAGGTCCCCCCCCCCCACCCCAAAAAAAAAAACTATTTCTTTTTGGTTTGTGATTTTTGTTCCCGGCCTACCGTGTGTGCGTGTGCGTTCTCTGCTGTAGAAAACTGGCGTATGATATAGCCTCATTTTTGTATCGACACACTTAATGACTTAGTAATAAATATAATAGAATCTTAATGTTGCTACAAAAAAAGGAAGAAAAAAACGGTTGACTGTGCTGTTGGAAAAGCAAAGGATAAACTGACTAACGGTTTGAAATGGAAAGCTTATCTTGTACCATTTTACTGTAGCTCTCCTTTTTTTCCCCCTTCATTTTCTTCTGGTGGTTGGCTGTGTCCAAACGTTAGGATGTTTTAAATTAAATCATATAATCAAGAGAAGCATTCCAATTTCAGCTCTTCACAGCAGTATCCTCGGGTTTTATTGTAGGTCTTACAATATAAAGTAGTCTCCATTTCCTCTTGTAGCGTTAAGATCATCAGATAGAAAGCATTTGTATTGGCTCTGTGGATAACATTTTTTTGAAAACTAGAGAATAGTTTCCCCACAATATGTAAGGATTTTGACCTTTATTGGAAAGGAACTTATTCTGATGAGTTTCAATTTGGATATATCAGTGGAGATCCTATTGGTATCACCAAGCCCTAAAGAAAATTGTAATCCTACTGATTGGTTGTCACAAAATTGGTCCTAGTTTTTCACTCTTAACAGTTCCTTGTAGTTAGGTCTCTCTCCAGAAGTCTCACAAACACTCCTTTTAGGTCGTGGTACACACTTCACTTGAAGCATGTCTGAATAGAAATACAACAAAAAATGTGGGGCTGTCTAGTGACCAAAAAAGTTAAACTTGTTGGAAAAAGTCCTTGCATGTCTTTAAAACAAAAATTACACTGGAATGGGAACCAATGCTATATGCACCAAGATGAAGAGACCAATATAGTACTTTTAAACGCAGGCTTATACACATTTATGGACACGGGAGGGGGTTGGTTAGTCCAGTGATTGTTAGATTTGGACCACTATTGTGTTTTTGCTAATCATTGATTGTAGTCCCTAAAAAGCCTTGTGGAAATGTCTAATGCCCTATGTATCAGTTATGTAACATGAATAAAGATGTCATTTTATAAACCAAAATTGAATTTCCATTTGTCTTGAATTTGAAACTGCAATATTATTCTGTGTGTAAGTGAAGGGTCACTGTTGACAATAGTCCAATTGACATAGATAGATAGATAGATAGATAGATACTTTATTGATCCCCAAACTTGATGCTTATCGAAGAAATGATGTACGTTATTATTATAACATTATCTAAGTATTGTTATCTGTAGGTGTATGCAACTATACTTAAGTCAAATTAACCTGTCACTGTACAAGAACAACGCCCTGGCTCAATGTAAATGAAGCCAAACTTTTTCATTGTTTCTTCTGATGTCACTGAAGGACATTGTAATGAAGGGTAAGCGCTGCGATGAGTCCAATCTCGTGAGGTTGAGTTTTGTTGACCTGTCCTCACCCAGAGGTTGGTTGATCTCATGGTTGATATACTGCAATTTCATGATGTCCCCAACATCCTGGCTGACGCATTTCTTTTTAATAACGATGTATGAATTGTGAGACTGCCAGAGCTAGTATATTAGTGATTCATGAAACCACTAGACCGTCTTGATACGTACCAACACGTTTTGCATTGTTCTTTTCCTCCTTTGTAAAGGAAAAGATCGATAGGCCTACACAGGAATTTTCCTAATTATGTAATCCAGTAGCCTCCCCCAAAGAAGCGAAAACGAAACGAGCAGGGTGTTTTTGACGCATTAAGAACTTTGATTGAGACGGCCGAATAATAGGCCAATAAATGTAGTGCTTTGGTCTTAATATCGGCTTTCATTACATTTCAAACATTAACCGTAACGTTTTATGTCTTAGCTTGTTAAATATGTTTGCATTGTAATATCATTAGGGGTCGAGTACATTATTTATTTACACAGCGTGTAAATAAAATACAGCATTTTTATTTCTGTAAAATCCATAGACAGTAAAATGTTGTGTTTTGATTTGACGTTTCCTTAAGTGACGCAGTTCCGTAATAATTTCCGGAAGTTGTATTCAGTTAGTAGCAGTAGCCGCCCCTGCTAGTGCCTTGCACCATAAGTTGTAGAACAAGTTAGTCTTTACTCTTTAGTTTGAAAATGTCTTTAGGTTGTAGCCAAGTCGTTTAAATGTGTAAGATAATCGTTCAGTTGACGGGGCGGTATCGTTTAATTTAAGGCGCAACAAGATAGAATAACCCAGGTTAGCAAGTTGTCTAGCTAAGTAACGTTAGCTAATAGGAGAATTTTCACTCGCAGGTCAGGATAAAAACGACTGTGATAACTGCAGAAGAAGATAAATAGTTCACCAGCGAACTGCAGTGAAATGATCTCGTTGAAGTAGTTTAATATATGGTCAAATGATACGTGTAGATGGGGACTCTACTACTTTGTGCAGTGTTACTTTTCCCTTGTTGGGTAAACTGTGTAACAAGCCCTACCTTGCTTCGGGAGGAGCGTTTAAACGAAGATGACAAGGAATTTGGTAAGGCCATGAGAAATGTGACAGATTTGGGTTCGGGAATTTTTCAAACGATAAGTGGCATTGTTTCCTTGTTCATTATCCATTATTTCATCCTACTCAGTTAAAATGCATGACAGGAGCTATAAACAACCACAATAACCTTTGGATGATTCGTGAAATCTCGAGGGTTGCAAAAGTGGAAGGACTTTAATTACCATGTCGAAAGTGACATTAACATTATGTTAACCGTACTTGTCCAACCACACCAAATAGATACAGTGGCCAATGCTACTGGTAAGCTTAATGTGAGTTATTTATAGAATAATTGGACTGGTAAGCCCAGTAGAGCTTGTCTTCATGTGCCTTCTGAAGAAATTTCGCAGTGTTCCACACCATTTGTAAATGAATGTAACTGTAATTCTAACGTTGTCTAGACTCTTCGTGGTGACAAAATGTTAATGACTGATGGTGGAAGTTGCACAAGCTCATTTAGTCTTCATTCCACCAGTTTTATTGCTTCTCTGAAGTGTAATGAGTTTCACGCTCACGTCTTGTTTTATTTTGGGCTACCTTAGTTCCACATCTCATTTACATGCACCGGTAGTCATCACTAGACCTCATAGGCTAGTTACTTTCTCAGTTATGTTGCCAAATGTACACTACAAAAGTAACACATAGCAGAAGTGTTTCCCTGTCCCTCATTTCTCTCCTTTACTTTGAACTCTTTAAGTGTCAATTTCTGGCACTCTTGCTAAATTTAACCATGTCAGCATTGAAACACTGGCAGAATTACACTGTTGTTGCTCCCAAATTGATCTGTAATCGGAGGCAACAGCCTCCACATTCAGGATTAAAGTACTTTAATGACACTAAACTGATCCCAACTCTGAAACCCTGTGCAGGTGTGCTCCGCTCCCTACTGGCTGACTTCGAGGTTCTCCCACTCGTCAGCTTACAGAGGCACTCGCTGAAGAGGAGGGACACAGCCCCACACTCGCATGTGGAGCGACTGGTCAGCTTCTCTGCGCTGAAGAGGTAAGGTCAAGTCACTGGTCTCACAAACTCTCTCTCTCTCTCTCTCTCTCTCTCTCTCTCTCTCTCTCTCTCTCTCTCTCTCTCTCTCTCTCTCTCTCTCTCTCTCTCTCTCTCACACACACACACACACACCCACACCCACACACACACACACACACACATATATACACACACAATGGTTGTCTGTATGTCAGTGGGGGAGACTTCTTGCCATAGCCTAACAAAACAATCAATGGTGAAAGCTGGAACAGCAGACCATTGTGTGTGTGTTTGTGTGTGTGTGTGTGTGTGTGTGTGTGTGTGTGTGTGTGTGTGCGTGTGTGCGTGTGCCTGGGCACTATTGAGATTTGAGGTTTTTATCAGATTGTAAATTTAGTAGCCTCAGGCACAGCGCGTGATCTATGGAAGCTGCTTGATTTTGGCTTGTGACAATGTAATGCCAGCAATGGGATGGTCCATGTTGGTTCGTTTCCTGGACTTGCATGAACTGTCATTTCATCATTATTATTATTATTATTATTATTATTATTATTATCAATAAATCATTGGAAGCATACATTATTAGCAACTTGGGATTATACACATACTTTTTGGTAAAGAAAACATCATTTTCTGCAGGAATTTTCAGCTTTACTTGACAACAAATACGGACCTCTTTAGCGAGAATTTCAAAGCAATCTTTGTCAACGATCAAGGAAATGAGGAGCAGTATGAAGTTCAGATGGAGAATTACTTCAAAGGCCATGTCGTAGGTAAGACCGCTAAATGTGGTTGTTTGTCCGGCACAGATCACTTCTTCATTACCCGCAGTGGTAGTTGTGGAGACTCCTTCAGATGTAAGGCCCAATCAAGTTGAAAGCTCTTAATTAACCGTATAGGCGTTGGTGGAATTTATACGGCAAAGTCAGACTATGAACCTATCCTCTGGCCACTTGGTAACATTAACAATCTTCTGCCGCGGCTGAAGTGGGAATGTGAGTGACATTGTGCTCACTAACTCATAGCTGTTTCCCATGGGTTTGAAGACAGAACTTTGCTATGATTGATAACTTAGTTGGAATGGCAATTTGTTATTGATTATAACTCACTTCTCCATTGTACAACCCCAAAACAGAAAAAGTTGGGACATTGTGTAAAATATGAATAAAAACAGAATGTAATAATCTGCAAATCTCTTAAACTCATATTTAATTGCAAAAAGGACACAGACAACATATCAAATGTTAAAAATGACAAATTTGACTATTTCATGGAAAATATATGTTCATTTCGAATTTGATACCAGCAACATGTTTCAGAAAAAGTTGGGATGGGGTAACAAAATACTGGAAAAGTTGTATAATGATAAAGAAAGCAAAAGGAAGAATGTTTCACAACTAAGTAGGGTAAGTGGCAACACGATTGGGTATGAAATAGAGCATCCCAGAGAGGTAGGGTCTCTTAGAAGTAAAGATGTAGGGGTATTCATCATCTGCGTAAACTTGTGCGCACAAAATATGTTATTTTAATGCTTCTTAACATGAAATTGTGATGTATTTGGGGAGTTAATAATCTACAGGACATAATATTCTTAAACATTCAGAGAATCCAGAGAAATCTTTGCAAACAAGGAATAGAGCTGAAAAACACATTGAATGGCCGTGGTCTTTTGGACCTCAGATGGCACTGCATCAACACTAGACCTGTTTCCAGACCTGTCATTGTATGGGATCAGGAAAACCTCTGATAACCATTGTCTATGTGCACAGTTTGATACTCAATTAAAAAACTGCAGCCAAAATTGTAACAGCTAAAATTGTATTGAGACATGATACAGAAAATACCCCCCTCTTATCTGGGCCTGAGCTTGTTTAAAATGGACTGAGGTAACATGGAAAAAGGTCCTGTGGTTAGACCAATCAAAGTTTGCCATTCTTTTTGGAAATCATGGACTCATCTTGGCTAAAGAGGAGAGGGCCTATCCAAGTATCCAACCTATCCAACTTGTTTTAGTGCTCAGTTCCAAACCCAACATCTATGATGGTGTGGAGGAGCATTAGTGCCTACAGCATGGGAATCTTCCCAATCTTCTTACCACAATCAATTCTGAATGATGTATACAGATTTTGAGCAACATATACTGGCATCCAGGCAATGTCTTTTCCATGGACGACCTTGACTATTTCAGGAAAACAATGGCAACATGAATTCTGCACATATTTAAATAGTATTTCTCCATTGAGTCCAGCTGCTAAGATGGACTGTCTGCAGTCCAGATTTGTCAAATTAGGTGCATAATGGAATGAAAAGCATGACTAAGAATACCCCATACAGTTGAGCAACTGAAATCCTATATCGGGGAGTAATGGGACAACATTTCATTATCAAAACTGTAGCAAATGGGCTCCTCAGTTCATAAACATTTACAGAATTTTGTTAAATGAAGAGGTGAAGCAGCACAGTGGTAAACATGCTCCCGTCCCAACTTTTTTTGAAACATGTTGCTGGCACCAAATTCAAAATTAACATATATTTTCCATGAAATAGTCCAAATTTTCATTTTCAACGTTTGATATGTTGTCTATGTCCTTTTTGCTGCTAAATAAGGGTTTACAAGACTTGTATATTATCACATTCTGTTTTTATTTACATTTTACACAACGTCACAACTTTTTCTGTTTTGGGGTTGTAATACGGATTAGATTTTTGAGAAAGGCTTAAGTGTATCTAAATCTAGGACTTTTCCTTTCTTCATGGCTTAGGAGAGGAGCACTCTCGTGTGCAGGCACATATGGATGGGGACGAGTTCTCTGCTCACATCCTCACAGATGAAGCAGAGTACAACGTGGAGGTAAGGACGTGGGTTAAAGAACGACATGGCAGACAACAGACCACATGTTCCGTCCATCAGAGAGGCAACAGTTACTGTCCATTCTGGATGACCTCTTTGTATTTATTTGTATATCAGTAGTATAATCTCTTAATAACAGAGACTTGTATTATAGTCTACATTGCTGCTCATCAAGAAACAGTATGGACATGCATTTGTTTTGGTTAAGAATGCCTGATATGTTAACATATAAACATAAACAAAATGAAACTGGAATACATAATTTGAAGGTCTTTTTGATCACTTTTTTTCCCCCTTTTTTTTTTTCCACCACAAGCCTCTGTGGCGGTTTATCGAGACAACCTCTGATGGCCGGCTGCTGGTGTACCGGTCCGAGGACATCAAGAACATCAGCCGGCTGGCCTCCCCCAAAGTGTGTGGTTACGTCAACACCGAGGCCCAGGACCTCCTTCCAGAACAAGCCAGAGTGACCGGAAGAGAGGAGGGGGACAAGGGTGAGTGGACAGGTAATGTCCATGAATGTGTGGATGTGCTTTTATTATCAGTATGTGATGTTGTCTGCATATGAGTAGAAGGAAATTAATGAAAGGAGACCGGAAGATAATTTGTGTCTTTGTGAGTGTGGGTATATTTATATGTGCATGTGTATCTATTGGTGTGTGTTTTTGTGTTTTTAGGGTGATCAGAACAGAGTTCCAAAGCCTTTTTCTTTTGAGCAAAAGCATATTCGCTATTAGACACACCCTCTGTACTGCATGCTCCATCTGTGCCTCATTGAGCCTAAAAGGCAGAGAGCTGATAAAAGAAGTGGGCCTTCTTCAAAGCTGTGATTCAGCTGTTTAGAAACTGCCTGGGTCATGGAACTAGCACTGCTTGTTCAGGTCTGTCGTGACCTCTCTCTGTCTATTTTCAAGATGAGCTGTTCCCCAAAATGCAATGAAAGGATATGCATCATGGAAAATTCCGAGAAGCTCCGTGTTCTTGTGAATAGACTGTACTGTCAAACCTTTTTGGTTCAGCGGCGTGGAAGATATCAGTTGTAATAGGGTTGTGTGGAAATGAATGTTGTTGAATACGCATAATGAGGAGGAACAAGTCACAAAGGCTGTCCCTAGCTGACCAGTCAATTTGGACTGATTGTCAGAACTGGCTTAATTTCTAAACAATTGGCCTAAAAAACAATAGCTATTTGTAGCACCTCTAACAGCTGAATGTCGGTTATTATTCGTTTTTAGCATTGATCAGAGACAGTTATGAAATCATCCTGACCTCTTTGGATATTCAGTTATGATGTCCAAATCAATCAGTATTCAAAACAGGACCCCCGTAAGAAAAGTTTGCCATTGCTCTCTTTGCACCAGTACAATCCCAGCTCCACAATGGAATTAGACAGCAGTATTTTCTCATATTTTTCCTTGCAAAGAGATTTAGACTAGTTGTGACAAGTTCTTTGTTGTCACTTGCATTCTTCTGGATTGCACATTTTTGTGCTGTGCTTGTTATTAGCAAAGCTTGCAGTGAACTATCAGGGCATTAAGGCAAAACATTTTTACGCCATGTTTACTGGGATTCCTCTTTTACACGCTTTGTCGCCAAGCGTTGACTTGATAGGCCTCCAATTGAGCTGTCCCTGATAAGAATGCTTATCGGCCCTCTCTGGTCTCTGCAGAACCCCTTCATAGGGAGAAGAGGGCCGCGGCCCACGACCACAAGAAGAACACCTGTCCCCTGCTGCTGGTGGCGGACTACCGCTTCTTCAGACACATGGGGCGCGGAGAAGAGAGCACCACCCTCAACTACCTGGTGAGACGCATGGCTGCTCCATCTCTGAGCTATTAACAACACTTCTAGGATTCCCCATCTGGAACAATTGGCTACATGTGGCACTAGTCACACGCAGACATGAGTGTTTTCTTCAGCTATGTAGTAGTGTGTGTTATGTAGTGGTCATAGCAGAAGCCTTTTCAGATTTCCTGTGGCCCCATACTTGAACAAATTGCGGTATCATTTTGGATCACATGAATAGATATTTAACTGCAGTATAACACGTTCGTTGTCTATTGATTATTTGTTTATTGATTATTTGTTTCTGCTCTGTCCAGATTGAGCTGATTGACAGAGTGGACGACATCTACAGGAACACCTCTTGGGACGATGAGTTCAAAGGTTACGGGGTTCAGATCCACCAGGTGAGTGACAGAACCCATCAGTGGTCCACACTGGGGGACTCGGGGAGATAGCCTGCCAGCCTGTGAACTCACTGAATGAGAAGTAGAGCAGCTTGTTTTTCAAGAAGCAGAGTGTTCTGTCTGTCTGTCTGTGTGTGTGTGTGTGTGTGTGTGTGTGTGTGTGTGTGTGTGTGTGTGTGTGTGTGTGTGTGTGTGTGTGTGTGTGTGTGTGTGTGTGTGTGTGTGTGTGTGTGTGTGTGTGTGTGTGTGTGTGTGTGTGTGTGTGTGTGTGTTGGGGGTTGTTCGTATCTGGCAGTGGGGAAGAGCGGTTATATATATCCACAGCCCGAGCCCTTGTTTCCTCCCAGGCAGGACGTGTTCCCGTGGGCACTGTTTGTCCCTCCTGCGCTATTCAGCGTGCTTCTGTAGTTTTTCCTCCTCAACACGGCCACTGTTAATTTTCTCTTGGCAGATTATCATTCACAAAGAGCCCACGCAGGTATCCGGTGGTGGAGCTCACTACAACATGGAGGGCTGCCCCAGCCGCCTAACGCCCAAAGGCCGTCAAGAAGTCAAGGTGTGGGACGTCAAGAAGCTCCTGGAGGTGAGCACTTATGGGAGTGCGTTCCTGACTGGTCCTGAACATGCCTAGGGTGGCAAACGATTGTCATTTGCAAGTAGCTTCTGGTTATGTGGCGTATCCATTCAATGAATTGTTGGAAAGTGTTTTCCCAGGCATGAGATGAAATTCAACATCAAATGTCTATTTATGGAATAATCATAGAAGTATGCATTGGCCACCTTACCCATATCACCTCTTCAGTGTATGACCTTGTTGTCAGCTTTGAGACTTTTGAGCCTCCTCTATTTCTGCCGTTCAGCAATTCAGCTCCGATATTGCAGACAACGCCTCAACCGTGTGCCTGGCTCACCTGTTCACATACCAGGACTTTGATGAGGGCACGCTGGGACTGGCCTACGTGGCCCCGTCCAAACCTCACGCCCTTGGGGGTCTCTGCCCAAAACGTAAGTGCAGTTGGTGTGTATACAAACGAGGGTGGTAAAAATGTGTTCATTTTGTGTGACTTTTTTTTTTTTTCTTCCCTCAGCGTACTATCCATCTGCCTCTGCAAAGAAGGCTAGTTACCTCAACACTGGTTTAACCAGCACAAAAAACTATGGAAAAACCATTCTTACCAAGGTCGGTTTCTGAGACTGTCATAAGAGATTTTGTTGTGTGTGTGTGTGTGTTTTTAGTTCACCGTTCATTTTCTAAACCAAACCTTAAGTTCCAAACTTATTAAACTGTAAAACTGTGTGAAATGATCTGAAAGCTAGCGGTATTGATGTGCTTAGGAAGCGGACCTGGTGACCACACACGAGCTAGGCCACAACTTTGGTGCGGAGCATGACCCAGACAACATTGCCCACTGTGCCCCTAGTGATGACCACGGAGGGAAGTTCGTCATGTACCCCATAGCTGTGAGTGGGGACCACTACAACAACAAGGTACAGCTCCTCTTTCAACACCCTCTGTTTGCACCATTGTTTACATTTTGGAGACTCTTTAAGTTGGCTTTTCCAGTTCTAATGCTTTTGTAAAACTTTTAGTTGTTGGTGACTAAGGGGAATGTGTCGATCTCTCTCCAGCGCTTCTCCAACTGCAGTAAGACGTCCGTCAGCAAGACGCTGAGCTTCAAGGCTCCGTTGTGCTTCCGGGTGAGGAACAGTAAGCTGTGCGGGAACTCCCGTGTGGAGGAGGGCGAGGAGTGTGACCCGGGCCTCCTGCATCGCTACGAGGACCCCTGCTGCACCTCCAACTGCAAGTTCCGACCTGAGGCCCAGTGCAGGTGTGGAGCTAAGGCATACACACATATACACACACACACACACACACACACACACTGGTGTATACCTCCACATAAACAAGGAGCAAGTCGGTTAGATTTATTGTAATCAACTGTTTAGGTTGAAATATGTCCTTATTCTTGTTCCAGGCAGTTTATCTTTGATAATTTTTAAATATGCTATGTATGTGTATCTTCATATGCTCATAGTGACCGCAATAGCCCATGCTGCAAAAACTGTGCGTTTGAGCAGCCAGAGAAGACGTGCCAGGAGCCCATCACTGCTACCTGCAAGGACCTTTCCAAATGCACAGGTGAGCACAGGCGCCTGCAGGAGCCATACCTCAGCCATACCTCAGCCATATTGAATTTCCCCTGGGGATCAATAAAGTATCTATCTATCTCTATCTATCTATATGTCCACCATACATCCATAACGATCACATCACACACCTGACAGAAACATGCAGTAAATTGCTATTGATTTAAATACACTAGGGTTATATGACCTTGTCAGTTGAGCAGTGTGACGCAGTGAGCATAGCAGTACCCAGCCCTTGTGCGTATCTGTAAACCCAGTGATCGCCGTAGTAACGAGCTCCTCCCTGCTGATAGGCACCAGCAGCGAGTGCCCGGCCCCCGGCAACCTGCCGGACGAGACGGTGTGCGTGGACATGGGCCGATGCCGCGGAGGGGACTGTGTTCCGTTCTGTGAGGCCCTGCACAACCTGGAGTCCTGCGCCTGCAACGGTGAGCAAACTACACACGTGCCATGTGGGATATTACATGAGGGCGACTCATTAGACTTTGCTTTCACCCAAAGTAGCCTACAAAACATTTTGTAGTGCTCCTAATACAGTAGAATTATTGTGTAACCTGAGGGCCTTTTGATGGCCTATGAAAATATTTGAAAAGGAGGATTGAGAAAGTTTGGTAGCCAGACTGTTGCTGCCACAACTGGTTATTCCCTCCAAGAGCAATGGCAAACACTCTGGAACAACTGTGTTCTATTTTCAGGCTGTATGCAGTGTTTTGTCAACAGCATTTTTGTAGGGTTGATAGTGTTTAGTCTGCACATCAAAGAGTTAACAAAAAGCGTTATGTCTAATCATATTACGTAGTTTATTTTAGTAAAGACACAAACAAAACAGACTGAAGTGGTGCTGACCCTACAGATAGTTGTGGTCCACCCCAGATGGGTGGCAGTCATCAGACAGGAAGGAAGTTCAGTCATGTGTCTGACTTCTGTGTCTCGTGTGTGTCTCGTATATGTGTGTGTGTGTGTGTGTGTGTGTGTGTGTGTGTGTGTGTGTGTGTGTGTGTGTGTGTGTGTGTGTGTGTCTGTCTGTCTGTCTGTCTGTCTCTCTCTATTTCCCTCTCCCGCTGTGTCTCCAGAGACGTATGACTCATGCAAAGTGTGCTGCAAGAATGCAGATGGCCTCTGCACACCGTTCACGTTAGAGAGCGGCAACTTCCTGTTCCTGCGGAAGGGCAAGCCCTGCACCGTAGGCTTCTGCGACGAGGGGGTGCGTGCACATCATTGGCTCGGGCCAGCTTGTTTTCTTGTTTTTATGTCGACTGCTTGTGAGAATGCAGAGTGTGGTTCATGTCACCTGAGGAGTCAAGAAAGTATAAGTGTAGAGTGTAAAAATGTCAAGTAAGATTTATTAAATCAGACTAAAGATAATGTAGTTAAAATAGTTCCATTTCAGTTATTGGGTTATTACAATGTTTATTACACTGCAGTCACATGTTATAATTTGTGCTGACACATACCTATTGTAATTGCGTAAGGTGCAGGGTGCCAATGCAGTATACATTATCAAATACTTCTTATTGTTACCTTGTATAGTTTGACTCATGTGTTTTTTACAGGGGAAATGCATGAAGCAGGTGCAGGATGTCATTGAGAGGCTTTGGGACTTCATCGACAAGCTCGACATCAACACTTTTGGTGAGTGTAGTGGCCCAACTATAGTGCTTTCAAAAAGACGCGGCTTACAGTGTGTGCAGCAGTTTAGCCTGAACTGAAAGCTGTCCCTCTCCTCTCTTCTGTAGGGAAGTTCCTAGCGGACAACATCGTGGGCTCTGTGGTGGTGTTCTCCCTCGTCTTCTGGATTCCCCTCAGCATCCTGGTGCACTGCGTGGTAAAGACCAGTCTCAACCCTCCCCATAAAGGAGAATTCAAAATACATTTTTTTTTTTTTTTTAAATTCCACATAGATCACTGTTTCTCGAGGTCATCACTTACTGGTACAAAAAAAAAAAAACCTAAACAAACGATTTTAAGTAGCTCAAGTTGCAGCAGCCAACTGCTAGAGTTGCCAGGCAGCTACAGTGCTACACTCATGATCCATGTTAAAAAATGGCTGGAATTCTCCTTTAACCAACCTGTTCTATAATGTAAAAAACGTTACACTACAGCTGTAAACATACTCTCATTTGAGGTATTACTATTGTACATTTTTCTCTTCTAGGACAAGAACCTGGACAGGCAGTATGAGAACAGCAAGTCCATCATGTACCCCAGTGTAAGTTGCACCTCATGCAGGTTGTCCACAAACCTTCTCCTCTCCTGTAGCAGAGAAGTGAATGCACATCCTGACCTCTGACTGATCTGATCTGCTGTTTGTGGAATGAGAGAAAGACGGAGACCCACTGACGGGGCATGCTGGCATTGCTGACATGTGGTCTCACCCTAATTGTGTGTGTGCGTGTGCGTGTGCGTGTGCGTGTGCGTGTGCGTGTGCGTGTGCGCGTGTGCGCGTGCGCGCGTGCGCGCGCGCGTGCGTGTGTCTGTGTGTGTGTCTGTGTGTGTGTCTGTGTGTGTGTCTGTGTGTGTGTCTGTGTGTGTGTCTGTGTGTCAGTGATTGGCTAAATTTGACCTGTCCCATCACTGTTTGCCCCATCTGCCGTGGAACTGCAGCAGATGGTGGTGGAGGTGTGTAGTAAAGCGCTGGCCTCAGGTGAGTGTGCAGTAGAGCCCCTGGCCTCAGGTGAGTGTGCGGGGCTGGCTGTGCACCTGCTAGTGTGAGCTGCTAGACTGTCGCAGATCTCCTTCCTCATTTTGTGTTAAAAAGGAATGCTAGCTCGTGACTTGTGTAAAACTTGGTGTCTGTTGTTCCCATAGGTCAGGCGTATGTTGGGTTTCGGAAAGGGGTGGTTGGTTGGGTGGGCGGTGTTTGGATTGCAGTTTGCAGCTGTGGTTTGCCGTTGTGGTTTGCCCCCTGCATCTGGCCTGTATGTGTGGTAATGTTGAAGTGTGTCAAGTCAAGCCGTGTCTTCCCCCTCTACACAGCTTGCTTGAGTGTTTGTTGTTTTTGAGTTGAGTGTTTTGAGTAGACGAGGCGGTTAGCACTAGCCCCGGCGGTCCGTCTCAGAATCCTGTCTGGAGCACTGAGAGAGGCTGGCCCCCAGGGCTAGTGTCGGCGTGAGCACACGCAGCTGCTTGGAGTGACCCTCACTTTGTGTTTTTTGTTTTTGTGTCCCCCCCCCCCCCCCTTCTTCCTGCCGCTCCTCCTCTTCCTCATCTTCATCCTGGTGAACACCCGCAGACCGCCGAGATGCTGAACAACCTGGAGTCGGCGCCCGTGCGCATCATCAAGCCCCCGGCGGCACCCTTGTTCTCAGCGGCCCGGGCCTCGGGATCGGGCCCCGGCTCCAGCAGCAGCAGCAGCACCAGCGGGCCCTCGGGCCCCCACCCTCCTCCTCTTCCTCAGGCGGAGCAGGCGCCAGCGGAGGCAACGGGCGCCCCAGGCCCTGCCCCGGCCTCCGCCGGACCCAGAGCGGATCAGCCGCGCATGGCCACCATCCAGGAGGACACCAGCAGCAGCGGCTCGCTGCCGCCGCCGGACGACGAGCTTCCGGAGGAGGCCGTCTTCCCCCTGCCAAGCGGCCCTCCGTCCACCGCACGCTCCTTCCAGGACCTGAGCGAGCAGCAGGGGGCGGCCTCATCGCCCGGCCGGAGGCGCCTCAAGAGGCAGGCCTGCGTCGACAATAAGGAGACCGAGTGCTGAAGGTGGAGGGGGGTTCGCTCAAGCACACGCCCAAACCTATATATATTTGTATGAAATATTACTGTATATACTGCACACAGAAAAGGTAATACACACTGTATACTTCTGCACAGCCACGGTCCTATGGGCAAAGAGGAAATGGAGAGAGATCAGGCAGTTGTGGGGAAAGAGTGCATTTGCAACTGCCCATGTGTCTGACGATGGTCGATAGTAGTCATAGTCGATGAATAGTCAAAATACAAGCATTAGGTAGTTAATGGATGCCAGTGGCTGCTTGCTTAGACAATTTCTGTGGTGTATGTTTGAGAACTGGAGGTCTGAAAGGGCCGTATGTTGAGAATCATTTTTATGTGTCGAAGTTTGAAGTCTGTTTAAGAGAATGTGTAAGAGCTTGTCCTAACTGCATTATCCGACTTGTCACGTACCACTAAATGTTCTCTGTCCACACAGAATATGTTAAACATGCTTCTCCGTCATGTTTCTCGGTCAATATAGCAGACCAACGTGAGCGACAGAAAGAAAATAGAAACAGGACGTCCGACAAAAGTTCTGCTCAAAACACACTGCACAGCACTGCACCACTCCGTGAAGGCATTCTAATGGAAAACAAACTAATCCCAAACAAACTAAGACTGATTTTGTCGTTTGCAGTTAGGACGCAGTGTGAGTGATCATATTCCCTTTACCTTCTGCAATCAGGAGACGTTCTTCTTACTGTGCATGTCAGGTATTCCGACAAGGATGACACATTTTGCCAATCAGTCAGGAAGAACTCACCCCTTCGTTCTTTCTAAGGAAATCATGACACTTTATGGTTACATTAATGCAGTTTAATAAATGAAACTGCAACAAGACTAGGAAATCACTGCATTGTAAAAAGGCTTGCTTGCTTAAAACAATAAACAAAATAAGAGCTTTTTTACAGCAATTTTGCACTCTAAACCAGGGACCCTTGAGATCTGTACTATGATGGTCACTTGGAATCGTGACCATTGCGTCCATATTTAAATGCTGTTTAGTCACTCTGATTGCCGAAAATATTATGGTTCACATTATTGGCATGCATGTGTCATTATGCCACTAAAGTCTTTTTATTAGGTTATGAATGACACCACATAACATAGGATACATTTGTTATGGCCTGCTGCCCTAATTTAAATAAAATGAATAATACTATACTAATTGTTACTATTTTATATATTATGTCTGCATTATCATTGTTAGTCTCAATGTACTTACTGTAAGATGTGCCTTTACATTTATTTCTGTTATTAATATTGAGGTTTTTCTGTAGTCGTTTTATTCAGTGTAACAAAAAATACATTACTTGGTTTTGAAATAAATATATCTAATGATGAGTTTTTCTCATCCTACATATATTACATCAGCTGGGCCCTCTCCTGCTGACTGATGTGCCATGAAACATATCCTGTCCTTCACCTGTGGAAAAAACATCTTTTTATTTTAATGTTTTTTTTTGTTTGTTTTTACTTTTTGTGTTTGTATGTTCAGTTGGTAAATGTTGAGGTTCTTCTTCAACCTCAAGGAGAAAGATTAGAAATGTGTGTGTGTTGTGTTAAAGCTGTCTGTTACATTTGACCACTGTCATGATGAGCACCTGAATTAATAAATTGAAATTGCCTCAGTGATGTTATGTATTCAAATTCAAAGAACTTTATTTGTCTGTAAATCCTGATTCAAAATCCTGAGTCATGAAACATAACACATTTGCAAAAACAAATACATTTATTTAACCACCTCATCTTACTCTGAGGTACTCAACACTACAAGTTTGTTTTTGACAATGAAGAACTCTATTTTGCACTTATCACTGCCCTATTACAAACATCCATAAAACACAAATCAGTGCTAAGACAAACAGATGTCTTTTCATAAAGTTAACACTGGCATACTCATTCAGATGCATTGCCAGGAAACGTCAGGTGCTGGCCAAGCTGTTCAGCTTTGTGTGCTAGTGCTCAGTGCTGCTCCCCTGTGGCAGAAGGGTCTCCCTGTGGGCAGTCAGACAGCAGACTACTCTCTGGGCTTTTGGGATCCACGTCTCCCCAGTAAGGCAATATGAAAGGCAGATGATTGACCCGGCTCTCCAGGTGTCTCCACAGGTGTTGAGCCACAAACTGATTCCCCTTCTCCGAGAGATGCAGGCCATCAGAAAGGTACACCGAGAAGTCCTGCAGAGGTCATTCGTTTAAATTAAGTATGTTGGCCTTAAGGTGTGAGTAACTGAATCTTTGGCTAATATAGTAATACATGGCAGTGGGTAGTTTAGGTTCAAATCAAGTATGTAATAATCCTGTGTATGACATGTTCGTAGGTCTCCACACCAACAATCTTTTCTTTAATGTATTAGGCTATTTCCATTTTTATGATACAGAAACAAAGTCATGTAGTATTGGGAATAGCAATCTACCTACACTTGTCACTCCACTGTAAGCTTTATGTCTGAGGCTAGAGAGATTAAGTTGTCATACTTTCGCCCCTATCAAAGACGAATCAATCAGGCAGGGGTTTAACACACAAGTTTGTGGCTTGTGACTTAGCTCTCGGTCTGAGCTCTCGGTTCTAATTTCTGTTGAAGCACAGATGAAAAGCAGATAGTGCTAAAAGAGATTATAGAGATATCTTCAAAGGCAACGCCTCTGCCACAGTTATTGCAACAAATAACTGAGAAACACTGAATAGATCAATGCTTTCATGCACAGCACATGAGATGTAGGCCTACACATTTCAGAGTTGTGTGTGGTATAGGGTGTTGCGTGCTTAATATTCTCTCTCACCTGGCCATCTTTTTGCATTAGGGTCCAGAGGTCAAGTACCTCAGCTCCACACTGACCAGCGGACTTCACACAAGCCTGTGCATACTGTCCAGCGCCCGCGTTAGTACGATTCAGGGCACAACCTATAGACAGTGAAATGAAATAAGACATGGGATGGAAGGAACAGACTTTAACTAATGAGACATTTCCATGAGGTGGGGAGGACCTTTCAGGACACACTGCTTCTCCCAGTCAGCCTCGTGAAGTGGAGGTGGGGTGATGAAAATGACCTTCTCTTTGGGCACGCCAACAGAGGCCAAATACTGGGCAATCTCCATCAGATTTTCAGAGTATTCCTTTAAGGGGATATGCTGCTGTGGGTTCTTATCTAGTGCGAGCAAAAAATGGACGAATACAAATAACATCTGATATTAGGTAGGCATATGACTGAAATAGATGATTACACGATGTATTTACCACTGTTTAATCGGTCTTGCCTTCTAAAGCGCAGTCATTGGCTCCAAAAAAGACAGTAACAGCGGCGATATGTGACGATATTGCCGAGGTTATGAGGCGTGGAAGGACAATCTTAGCCCATCTAGTGTTGTAACCTGACAAGCCTCTGTTCACCACGTCGCATTTCCTAAAACGAATTACAGTTACCAAAACAAATGTAATGTTGCAAACAAAACAAAACAACATGTTTGTTACAATCCAAAATATAGTCCAGTAGTCCCAGCAACCTCACTTAAGTTTATTAGGCTACATTCACCTGGCAAGTTTATCTGTGATTTCAGCACCCCATCCATTTGTTTGGAATGAAAACTGTAAGAAGGAAAACACTTGTCTCTTCTTAATCCATAATAAACAGATTTATTTAAGGATGTCCAGTGTCTAAGTCACTTACTTGTGTAATAGAGTCTCCAAAAAGAATGACCTGAGGCCAAACTATGTGCTTTATTTTGGACATCATTGCCTACTCTACGGCATGGGTCTACTGTCACACAATCACTTCTATACCATCGAATTTACTGTTGTACGAGAGTAGACCACAATATTGAGTTGTGCCCTCTGTTGGATGGTGGTGGAACTATTGGAGTAGCCTAAAACAATTATTACAGTGTAACAACTGTAACGTCTTCGTGCATGAAACTTTGTGTAACGTGAATTCAACAGTGGCAACATTGTTTTCAGTGGCAACATTGTTTTTTTACGCATCCTGTGGGAGTAATGTTGTTCACCAGTTGATGTTTTATAATACTATTGCTGCCGCATTAAAACACAATTAAGTCTTTATATTACTACCGGAAGATTGTTAGACATTTTGATATTAGTAGGCACTTGCTAAATTAAAAATCCCATAGTTGTTGTTCGATCTTGTGTTTAGATGTGCTTTCCCTTTAAGTTGGGTAGGGTGGAGCTCCAAAGGAAGTGAAGTGTCAACGCGACTTTCGCCAAAACAGAGAGAAGTAAGGACGGCTGCTTTGATGAAATTACACCCCCAGTATAACATTTAAGTGGCACAGATCAAGTTCACAACAGAGGTATGCCCCGCATTATTGTTTATCCGGCTCCACTTGGGTGTTTTTGAAGGAAATGGTGTACATTTGAGTGGACGAAACACGAAATAAGTGGTAGTTGAAATGCGGGATTCGGGTGTGGGTGGGGTGGGGTGGTGTGCTGTAGTGTTTATCCTAGCAACGGGGTTTCCGTTACTTGCACTGGGGAATAATTTACTGGCTCTGGACAATGGTCCTTCATTGAGCTCGAGTTTACAAGTTTACACAACGTGTAAGGCGCGAAGTCTAATTCCTGTGCACGTGTGCGAGACTAGTCCTGCAGGTCTCACAGCAAGTTATACAAAGTTGAAACGTTTTATGTAGAGCAATGTTAGTTCATAGTCCATAGTTCAAAACGTTGCATTATTGAAATGCATAAAGATTGTTTT
Organism: Alosa pseudoharengus; assembly: GCF_046254945.1. NCBI lineage: Eukaryota > Metazoa > Chordata > Actinopteri > Clupeiformes > Clupeidae > Alosa > Alosa pseudoharengus. The sequence goes on from NW_027468680.1 coordinate 25,769,812, forward strand.
AATTATTAGAAGGAATGGTTTGTTCATCAGAAGTTTGAGTGAAACTATTTTTACTGCAGAGGTATTGCACCAGTAGAATGCTTCGGATTTGGATAATTGGCTATACGCAACTGATATAGAGGCGTTTTCTGCGCAGTTGACCACATTGTTTGTCCGGTTTCCGTGCATCTTGCACCTGTTTGCATGTTTGCATGCTTATTTTTCCCAGCGTGATGTGTTTGACAAACGCGTGAACATGTGTTTGGGCTGTTGTGTCAGTCGTTAGTGTCTATTGTAAACTGTCTTCTAGACCTTCAGAAGTGACCTACTAGATGGTTGAGCAGCTGGGGTTACTGTCGTCATGGTGAAATGTTTCGAAAGGGCAAAACGCGTCACAGCAGCAGTAGCTCCCAAAGCAGTGAGATCAGTACCAAGAGTAAGGTAAGAAACTCAAACGTCAAACTTGCAACTCCTCCAAAAAGTGACACGCAGGCTAGTCCTCTTCTTACAAAATCTCTTTCACTCTTTTTCTGTGTTTTGCCTCAGTCTGTAGACTCCAGCTTAGGAGGTCTTTCCAGATCTAGCACTGTTGCAAGTCTTGACACAGACTCTACCAAAAGCTCAGGTTTGTTGCAGTTCTGTGATATTGTAGCCTAATGGCCTGACACAATGATGACACATTTGTAGGTGACCATTTGACCCTAATTTTTGCTTCTACACAGCAGGCAACAGTGCCACCGAGACCTGTGCGGAGTTCAGAGTTAAGTATGTGGGAGCGATTGAGAAGCTGCACTTTGACATGAGTAAAACTCTACAGGAACCTCTGGACCTCATCAATTACATTGATGCTGCTCAGGTGAATGGGGAAATTCATTATAAATCAACCAGATTATTGTACTTATTGATGTGATGACAGGACATTTAAGAACAATTTTGCAGCTACCTACCTTTCTGTAAATGTCTCATCATATTACGTGACACATTATAGTGCGGTATATCTCTGTGTCAGTTCATGTCGGTTAAGATTGGACTCTATATGTTAACAGCAAGATGGAAAGCTGCCATTTGTGCCTGGAGGTGAGGAGATGGTCTTAGGTGTGTCCAAGTATGGAGTCAAGGTGGCCTCACTGGATCAGTGTGTGAGTCTCTTTAGCCTTCTCTTACTACATACACACGTCACTTATTCTAGTCTACCCCATAACAGAATGCATCGGCTTGAAGTCATCTTTCTACAAAATCTCTTCTTACAAAATCTCTTTCACTGATGGGGTCAGGTGGGGCTTGAAAATTCCCCACCTCCAAAGTGGGGAATAACAGAAAAAGTTTGAGAACCACTGCTTTACCCCATAACAGAATGCATCGGCCTGAAGTCATCTTCCTAAGAGTTATTCTCTCCTATCAGAATTTCTTCTGCTCACCATTTTCAGATACACACACATGATATTTGCAAATGAGCAATATGCTCCATCACCTGGACTGCGCAGTGCTGAAGCCAGATGGCAATTCACGTCTCCTCTCAGATGGTGCAAAATGTCCCATCATGCTTTCAGTCAGCATACAGGTGGAATTGGGAGATCTTGCATCTCGCAAAGGTAGAAACACATCTGTCTTGGCACAGAATGTTCCATTCTGGCAACTCATCTAAGCGCCACAGACTTCTCCATGGTCACATTTATTGTACAGGCGAGTAAGGTTTAGTGTTAAACCTCTAGGTCAGTACGGTCATTATAGAGTCAATAGAATTCAGATAGTGAAACTGAACATGTCGCAGTGTAGAAGTGATTTCATTGATCGTGTTTTGTCCACCCTCTCTGTAGGACGTGCTGCACCGACACCCACTCTACCTGATAGTGCGGATGCTGTGCTACGATGACGGCCTGGGAGCGGGCAAGAACCTGCTGGCACTGAAGACCACCGATGCCAAGCAGCAGGAGTGCAGCATCTGGGTGTACCAGTGCAGCAGTGCGGTAAGTGGGCACCTAGGCAACAGCGGGCTAGTAGATATTTGACCAGTCAGAGCTGTGTCAGATGGGCAGTTTCCATGACGAAGCCCTGCAGGCAGACCCAGTAGGAAATCGTGTTGTGCAACAATGTTCTGTGAACTTCTTCAAACCTTATAGGGCTCGAAGGAGTCAAATTTTGTTATGGGCCGAAGTAAAGCTGACATTTAACCACATTCATATTTGTAGTTCTAAACTGCAATTTGAATCCGCTATGCTCACTGTTGCCCTAATGCTAATATTCTAACTTAATTTCAAGATCTAAAAGTTTTTTTAGCTGTGTTTGTGTGTGTGTGATAAATCAGAACATGTTAAGCTGCTTTCAAATTCTGCAACGGTATCCCACATTTTTGTAACTCCATCTTTATTCCCCAGGAGCAAGCACAGGCCATTTGCAAGGTGCTGTCTGCATCTTTCGACTGTGTGCTGACCTCCGAGAAGTCCTGAGGCCTGTCCACAGGGATTTGTGCACCATGCACTACCATTGACCCTTGAACTTTGCACCTCTGTGGAAAAAGCCAGCTGGCATGAGTGAGCCCTGGCCCCGAATGTTTACCAAGTTAACAAAGTCCCCCCGTTTCACTTAACCCTGCATGCTGTGACCCAACACTGCCTGACCACCACCAGCAGGTTATATGATTGCAGCGTAACTTAATCTATTTAATGTAAATATGCCTCAAACCTCAAGCGTGCGATTGCTACCTGGGCAGAAAGGGCTATGGCTGTGATGACCGGTGGCAGAATCGCGTGGTACATCGCAAGGTCACTACGACAAAGCGAAGCACAAGGACTCTGTCACCACAGATGCTGTAAATCCATCTCCTCTCCCCCTTCCCTCATCACGGTGGAAAATCACCACCACCACACCCCAGTGTTCGAACCCCAACCTTCCCCAGGTTTGTGATCCAGGTGGGATTGGATCAGTGATACGGTACAATAAAACGAATGGAATTTTAACGGCTCGTCTCAGTAAGTGGGTTTGTTTGATGGCTGTGTCCTCTTGAATCATGGCTCTTGAGCTCCAGTGGTAGTGTATCTCCAGGCTCTTAGCCAGCTGTGAAAGATTGAGGGCTCTCAGTGCTTACAGGTTTATGTTGTAGTGATTTACGACTGACCCAACAGGTTGCAGGGAGCCATTTGTGTAACCTTGATGTCTCAGCATCTACAGCTGTGATGTATATCAATATGGCCAGTATTTCTTGAGATAATCACCACCAGAGGGCGCTAGAGCTTAATTTTCTCAGAACAGAACAACTTTCATTTCCAAGAACCAGTCCCCTTGATACAATTTTTATATACTATTACTTTCCTGTCTATTTTGTAGATACTCATCTGCATCGGGTTCTTACAAAAGATTTGAATATATTGTTCTCATGTGATGGAAAGAAGACAACTTGCACGCCACTTTGTAACTTGGTTTCAGTTCCAGTTTCCCATTTATTTGTACAATATATTAAGAATCGATGCAGTGATCCACACTATATGGAAGTGAATGGTATAATGTAGCTTGTTTGACTTTGTTAAAGTGTACACTGGAGGCCTACACACACACACACAGGATTGCGTGGCATCCTAGTCACCACTCTAGACCTAGAGCCATGACATGTAGTTCTGTTCACATTTAAATATGCACAAAAAGTATACATTTATATTTACAATTCCAGTCCTTTTTTTCCAATGAGATGTGCTGGGGTGTGTCGTCACACCATACATCCACCCCCCTCAGCCACAAATTACAGTTCACTGTAGGTCATAGTCAAAATTCCATCTATGCTACAATGTCAGTTAATTAAACCGTATACATATATATTTTTTATAACACATTCTATAGGAGTTGCTCTGCAACCAAATCAAGTTCTTCATATAAAATGCTCTGTTAACGCTTTTCCATGATGACGAGACGTCTACTCTGGCAGTAGAAGGTGGGTGTGATGATGGCATGAAAGGATAAAAAGTGAACGTGGGGGAGAGATGGGGAAGACAGTGAGGAGAATGTGGAAGACTATACGCTCATTATACGACATGGCAGGAAAGCCTTTTCCTTTGTAGATTACAAATAAAACTCAAAACATGCAGACTGGATGAGAAGGGGTTCGAGGCGCAAGCTGATTCTTCACAGAGGTGCGGTCCAAAAGGAACCCGGGCTGCGTGATGAAGACCTTACGACCACATAGGGTGATGTGACAGAACTCGAAGTGTGACGTTAATAGATAACAGAAATGTGCCATTGCGGGGCTTTCAGACCTTTTTTTTTTATACTGCCAATGCTGCTAAGCATGGAAATGAGGTCTATAAATGGAGAGGAGGAGATTGTAAATAACAACACAACCAGTCCTCCCCTTGTTGCTGTGTGTTAGAGGCAGAGATAAAGCACTTTGTAGCCTGGGTGGTCCAGTTGCACAGTCATGCTCATCGTCAGATGATGGATTCGGGCGCTCCTGGACTATCCATACTGTCCACTGAAGTCATTGGAACCAACCCAATTAGATGGGCTCATTCTGGCCCAATTTTGTCACACACCACACCACCCCCCCCCCCACCCCCCCCCCCTTAAAAAATACATATTTACGATTTACCCCCGCCCCACCCCCTTTAGCTCTCTGCATCGGTCTCTCTCACTGTTGCACAGACACGCGTGCGCGCGCACACAGACAGACAGACACACACACACACACTTGTTTCCACATCTCACTCATGCGCGCACACGCACACGCACACGCACACGCACACGCACACGCACACGCACACGCACACGCACACGCACACGCACACGCACACGCACACGCACACGCACACGCACACGCACACACAGTGCAGCAGCCTATGCCCTCCCAGGTGTGATCAGAGAAGGTCCTATTTATACCCTCCGCCTCACTGAGGGTTGCTTGGAAATGGGGACAGCCGAGCCGAGCCGCGCCCCCTCTGGAGAGGCCTGTTGGCACATCCCTGGGTTAGCACCATATAGGAAACACAACATGACTACTCGCTGCAGAGTCCCACACACCCACCGGCTTCATCAGCAATTCCGTAACATCAGTAATACAAAAAAAAAAAAACATGCCAGATATGGAATGTTAGCAAACAGGTCTACTGTAACATTTCACACAGATATTTATAGAGATATTTAGTAAGAGAGATTTCAACTGATAAAAAATATTTTACAATAGTTTCCACTGTCCACTTTTAGGAAAACTTTCTGTACAAATTCTGATCTGAACACCTCTTCATAATGTTAACATTCTTCCTCTTGTTTCAGTTAGGATAAATAAGTCAAAAGTGCATTTATTGCTAAAGTCACAGACTACAATCTTTTTTTCCTTCTTTTTCCTGTTTTTCACCACAGCTGGAAGAAAAGGAGAAAAACAAGGACCAAAACAATATTTAAAAACATGCTCCCAGGAGTGCTGAGAGCTTGTTGTAGAGATGACTATGACATTGATGATGATGATGATGAAGATGACATTCCCAGTAAGGGAGTGT
>NW_027468680.1:25780270-25792770 GCF_046254945.1 Alosa pseudoharengus
AGAGAGAGAGTGATCAATACAACAACCTGAAAGAAGTAGCATATCAGAGAGCCCTGCCACGAGGACAAGATAGCACTGAGGCAGAAAAAGACAAGACATAGTGGACATCAGATAAAAGAGAGAGAGCGATGGTGAAAGGGAGGGTGAGAAAGAAAAGAGGCAAAGATAAAGATTTAGAGATAGAAAAAGAGGGGGGAGGAGGTCTTGAATACTGCTGAACCCCTCAGCTTCTTTACAGGATCAATAGAGAGTGTAGCTAAGCTATGCAGCAGGGCCCCCTGCACTGCACTGCACTACACTACTGAAGACTGTGTGGGTCTGCTCTGTCCTCCCAGGAATCTTGGAGTGTCTCCAAGCGAGCGCGGCACGACGCTCCGCAGTGCTCCAGCCCATTCCAGCCCTGATTCCATTAGCCGTTGCGAGGAGGACGGCGCTTAATGGGAACTCGGGAGCAGCCCTGCTTTATTCTTTAATCATTTCCTCCGAGCCCTTGACGCTGTTAGCGGGAGAATCTCCTCAAAAAAGAGCCTGGGGCCTAATCCAGTGTGTGTTAGTTTGGAAAGGACAAAAAGATCCCTGACAAAAGATTAGAAAAAAGATTGAAAAGAGTGTCTGCTGAAAGGGTTTTGTAAGAAAATACTGCACCAGAGGCAAGACAGATTGTTCGGCTGAGCTGTGATTATGTCAGAATGGCCTTAGATGGTAAAACGTAAATGTGAATTCCTGCCTTTACAACCATTTTTAAGCTACTACAATGGATATCAACACATTTTGTGATGGGTCACAGGTAATGGATCATACTGTATTGTAAATACTCATCAAACTACCATTACCATTAGCAAAGAAATCTGGTGTGAGGTCTCTAGCTCAGTTGCTAATAAAACAATCTTAGCTGTGGTGATACAGGTTAAGAAAAGAGCCCTATGCTTGAGCCCAGGCTGTGACACAGGGTTATGTCTCCCTGACTGGCTTTTATTTTGACATAAAGGAGCAATACTTGGGAGAGAATTTGTTTTTTACACAACAGTCGTAAATGCCACTCATGGCTCACACCCTTCCCCCTGGGCGTGTTACATGTGGATTTGTTTACAGACTGGCAAAGATAATAATTGAAGAGCCATGACTGCTGAGTGGGTAGTAGTCCACCATTTCATATAAATAGAAGGCTATTGCACAATTGCTATTAAGTGGTTTGTGATTCTCTGGGTTGGGGGAGAGCAAGTTGCAAAGCTGGTTCTCCATAGAGGCCTTGGCTAGGGCTGCGGAAGGCGTGCGTTTCTCCCTGTTAGTTTACAGACTTCCAAGCTGTTATATGCTAAGGTGATATACCTGCATAGGATGCCTTTATAAAAGGCAAGAGTGACGCCAAGCCAAGCGCTGGGGCAGCATTTTCACACCCGCCACCGTGGCGTCCATGTGACTCCAGCAGGCGCCCTGCTCCCACCGCCGACCTCAGGGGCCACAAGTAGGGCAGCGGAGGCAGGGCGCGAGGAGGCAGGGCGCGAGGAGGCAGGGGGCCACTCGGGGAGTGGCGCTTTAATTAGACAGGACAGATTAGAAACTCCATTATTGGGAGGGATTCTTGTGGGTACGGGCAGCGCAAACGTCACTAAATGTTACGCTTTTCAAAAAGGACAAGGTCAACAAACGCCACGCCACTCCGCCCCACCAGTATAGGGTCGTACTCAAACTCAACAAACAAACTCATATTGATGCTTGAAATTTAAATTTAGTGTACATTTTTAGTGTTAAAAGTATCAAATTATTTCAATAACTCTACAGTTGACGTCACTGTAGACATTTCTCTTTTCCCACCTCTCTTCTATCCTATATCTATAGATTTCTCAGCCCATTATTAAACACAACATGGCAAAAGCACACACTTTATCAGTACACAGGCTCCAAAGGAATACAACTGGGCCCTTTGCTCTATCAGCAGAGCTCCAGTGATCTGCCCTCAGGTCGTACCTATGTTCCGTGGGGGCAGGGGCGGTGCGGTGGTGATGGGGATGCCCGCTGAGCCCGGTGGGACGGGGTTGGTGTTAAGGATGGTGCCGTAGGTCTCGTTGTTGACCAGGTTGGGCACGAAGCCCACGCGCTGCTTATCCTTGACCAGGCTGGCGGCATCCCGCGCCAGCAAGGCTGGACTGGGCTGCAGGGCAGAGCCCGGCGTGTAGCAGCTGACCGGACGCTCATCTCGACGGTGGGGGCTGGGCTGTGGAAGCAAAAATAGGGTCAAAGGTCAACAGATGATGACAGTCTGATGGCAACGTGAGCATATCTATCTATTCATTCTATTCATTCTCTTGATACGTCTTATATTGTTTTCTTATAGTCTTAAATATAATTTGATAAGTCTTATATTGTTTACTTATAGTCTTATATATAATTTAATATGTCTTATATTGTTTTCTTGTCTTATATTGTTTTCTTATAGTCTTAAATATAATTTAATAAGTCTTATATTGTTTTCTTAAAGTCTTATATATAATTTGATATATCTTATATTGTTTTCTTATAGTCTTATATATAATTTGATATATCTTATATTGTTTTCTTATAGTCTTAAATATAATTTGATAAGTCTTATATTGTTTTCTTATAGTCTTATATATAATTTGATATGTCTTATATTGTTTTCTTTCCACACCTTTTCATCCAGGTCCTCATCGCTCTCGTCGAGGTCCTCGTGCTGAAGGCGCCACTCGTACTCCACGTGCACGTGAGCGTTAAACTTCCCCGCCAGCGCCTGGTTTAGCTGCACGGAGACAAGCCCACACTGAGACAGAGGAATACCATGCAGCTCTCACGCCGTGTACACACCATTACAAGCACAACAGCACATCACTGGAGGCGTCTTCTTCACCACATTGGCGAACGCGAGGAGCACATTTTTCATCGCTTTGACACAGTCCGGCGAGCCAATCGAAGGGACTCCCACACAGATGTGCAGCGCGCATAATCCAACACCTGTCAGCACGTCTGCTGATGTGGTTCCAGTTAGTCACCACCCACTCATGGATTCAACCCAGAGTCTCTCATCACCCCCGTATCTCTACGCCTCACTGCACCAGCCTAACAGGTCAACAGTGCTCTACAGAGGTTCTGTTTACACACATGCCTGCTTAGTGCACCACTGACATTTATACAAATATTTATGAAAATGTCCTATAGAAGAGAAGAGTCTTCTGACATATACACGAGGAGTGTATTGAGGCAAGCATGCCTTGTGAAAAAGTTCTGGGGCAAATTCTATAGAGAGCTGCTTTTGGTGTAATCAAAAAAGATATGCCAGCCTGTCAATTCTTAACTTTAAACATTCAAAAGTTTCGAGACTGGAAAGAGAGTTTGCATGAATAAACAAATGCTGTGCTGTTTTGAGCATGAAAAAAGAAAAGGAAATCAGTAAACAGCTAGCTAGCTGGGCTTCAAAAGAGAGACAGAGTGTGTGTGTGTGTGTGTGAGAGAGAACAGAGATGGCACACGGCACTCACCAGCTCCTCACACTGAGTGTGTTTGAGTCGCCGGGCGATATCCAATGGCGTCTCTCCTGCTTCATTAGCTAAAGGACAACACACACACACACACTAAAGAATTAAGGACATGAACAAAGGTGCGGTTGCACAGTGACAGATTCAAACATCCATAATGTTATGTGGCTGTCGTTTATGTGACCATCAGTGGGCAGTAGGAATCTGAGAGCGAGTTTGTCATTCCGCCGTGCTTGGGACCACACAACATGCCCGCCACTCACACTGCCCTCAGAGGCCAGACGCACGGAGCTGAGGACATCCCCAGAGAGCTACTTAGAGCTACACACACACACACACACACACACACACACACACACACACACACACACACACACACACACACACACACACACACACACACACACACACACACACACACAAACACAAACACAAACACACACAAGCAGACACATGCCTGCACACATGCCTGCACACACAAACACACACACAGACACACATATAAGTCGACACATGCACACACACCATTAGACACACACACACACACACACACTGTACACACACAGATACACACAAATATGCAGTCATGCAAAGCATTCCTGATGGGCATCAGTGCCCTTGTGTTAGCTCTGTTACCAGAGAATCTTAATTAGCATCAGGAATACAGAAAGCACTCGCCAGGGCAACGCTCCGCTCTGCTTTTAGTCTTTTTGGGTCGGTGTACACTTTGAAGTGTGCATGGACATGTAGTGTGTGTGTGTGTGTTGTGTGTGTGTGTGTGTGTGTGTGTGTGTGTTCATGTGCTTTGTGTGTGGTGAGAAAAATCTTCTTGGACAGTGCAGGCAATTCTGTGGAATCTGGGAACTTATTTGTGGTCTGGGGGGAATTTCAGATAGCAGTGGAATGTGTGTGTGTGTGTGTGTGTGTGTACTTGCTTTTATGTGTGTTTATGCATGTGTATCCGTTGCCCCAGCAACCACAAGCTGGCCTACAGGACAAAACCCTGACAGTTCACAGAAGTGTCACATGGTCTGCCTTGCTCTGCTCTCTTCTGACATAACCAGCACGCCACCACAACAGCAGGGCACCTGCCTGCCACTGATAAAGCCGCAGAAAGACGCAGCCTTAGCTGGTGCCTGTGCATAAGGCTGCCAGGCTATTTCCAATTCAGATAATTAGTGCAGGTCTGCCTGCAGGTATCTTACTAATGTCTATGATGATGAGTGTGTGCATCAGTCTGGCTCTTACTAATATGCTAAGAGTGTGTCTGCCTGGCTCTTACAACGTCTCGTCTATGGTAAGTGTGCGTATGCCGGTCAGGCTCTTACCGATGTCTATGGAGGCCTTCCCTCGCAGTAGGAGCTTCAGGCACTCGCTGTTGTCCGTCAGGCAGCAGTAGTGCAGTGCTGTGCTGCCCTTGGCCGTCTGCTTGTCCAGGTTCACACTGCAGAGGAAAACACGGTTATCTACACCAATAGCAAGAGTACAGCCCCCCAGAGGAAGTCCGATGGGAAAGCGCTTCGTAAGGGCATTTAAATGTTATCTTAAGGACATTTCAGAAATGATGGACTGAAGATATGACGGCTAACTGAACCTAAATTAAAGTCGTGCAGCACCCTGCATCTCTTAATCAAAAGAAAAACTTTAATTACAGCAAACCTGACAGGTTTACCAGTGTATTACAGTATGCAATGATGTGGCCATACGAACTTTAAAGGAACTTTCAAAACATAGGCCAGAGTGACTCAAGATGGGTCAGTAAAAATACAGAATGATCTTTAGAATTTATGAGAGAGGGACACAATGAGTCACCAGACTTCCCACATCTTCACAAAAAACAGACAGACATTCACATCTATGTGTGGCCCATTATTTCAAGGAGATACAGGTTGTATTGTACAAGTGAGGATTAACACCCATTCTTCACTATGTGTGAACATAGGACACGTTTAGAAAGTCAATGCACTGTCAGGAGGGACAAATGACAAATTCTGTGGCCAGACAAATAGGCCATCTCCTCCCCATTACAGTACAGTTAAAGTCTGCCCTGCCCTTGCCTGTTCTGCGTCAGGAAGTCTACAATGTGCAGTGATGTCCTGTCCACCAGTCTGACCGCCAAGTGCAGAGCCGTTTCTCCGTGTTCCTGTAATGATTCAACCACAAACATCAGGACAATACCAACTCTCTGAACGTCTGACCGTCTCAATGCTTTTACAGACGACTACAGAAAACATGCCCTTTATAACATAATATCCATTTTAGTCTAGTTCTAAACACATTAACACTTCAGAACCTATTTAAACAAACTAGGGGTGTAAAGATTAACCTATACGTATCGGTATCCGTTTTTAACGTGTAAGATACGGCTACATCGATACGTGAAGCCCCGTATCGGAATAAAACTGAAATGAACCGGTCGTTATATCGATTTACTTGTTACGAATCGGTTCACAACCTTTTCTGCTCGCTCAGACTTTCATTTACGTTCCAAGCAGCGCGTTCATCCCACGTCCTTTTTTGAAACTATACGTGGCACGGAATTGTGGGTAATGCAGTTCGTTTTTGGCTACATTCATTGCCCAAAGTTGTCAAATGACCTCATTACAGTTTTTACTCTTTTGTTTTTCAAAATCCAGCGCGAAACTAAACACTAAACAGCAACGATAGTCTGTAGAGTATAGCCTTACAATTGATGAAGGGATTTCCTTAATGTTAAATAATAATTTGGCCCTTGCTAAAACAATGCACAAATTATTAGCCAATTATTTTGTTCATATATCACTCAGACTTGTGGCATTATAGGTTTCTGCATTAGGTCTACCGTTGGAACAAAATAAACCCAGAGAGTTCATTGATATGTAGGCCTATTTTATTCTTGTAGGCTATACGAGAAAAGGCCAAGAGTGTCTTAAGCACTGTTTTATTTTATTTCGGTATTGTCTTACCTCAACAAGGCTACAGCTCCATGAAAACAATCAGATATAACTCTATAAAATCTATAAAGTCTATAAAAAAATGTTGTATTTGGCTGCTGTGTTTGACTGAAATGTAGACTATTCTTTTTTTCATTTCAATACAGTATATGAAACAAACCTCAGTTTAGATAATCATATTCACACATTTTTTTTGCCTAATTGATAACCATGACCATGATAACTGATAATATAAAATTAATGTGCACCTTGAGCAAATTATAAAAAATCTTTCAGAATGCTTTACATTCTTGAACTGCATCGAATTGCATCGAATCGCATCGCATCGAATCGTACTGAATCGTTTTTTATGAACATGTATCTTTTCTTGTATCGAATCGTGCCCATGTATCTAGATGCGAATCGTATAGTCTTTTACATGAGAGATTCACACCCCTAAAACAAACACATGCAAATTAGGCTGAAGAGGTATGGATGAAGCATTTTTGAACCCTGGCTGAACTGAGATCAGTTGAGATGATGTTGTGGGCTCAGGCTTACGTGTCCATTGGCCAGGGGGATGGGCTCCATCAGGTCCACTCCCTCGGCGTACACCTGGATGAGGGAGAAGATGTCGCGGGCCTTCACCGCGTCACACAGCGTGTGCAGCTTGGACGTGCCGTCGGGACACTTCTTCCTGGCGAAGCGCTTCTCCGTGTACTTGGCCGTGATGAAGTCCTTCCTCGCCTGCCTGTCAGTCAGAGAAAACACACAGAGCTCAGCACACTTAGATGGATTACAATGCAGACACAGAGAGAGAGACAGAGAGAGAGAGAGAGAGAGAGAGAGAGAGAGACAGAGAGGGAGAAAAGAGACAGAGAGAGAGGGGAGAGAGACAGAAAGAGAGAGAGAGACAAAAGAGAGAGACGGAAAGAAAGCATGAGAGAAAAGAAAGAAAGAAAGAGAAAAGAGAGGGAGAGAGAAAGAAAGAAAGAGAGGGAGAAGAATGGAGTGAGAGGCATGAGGGCATTGTTGAGACAAATGGCAAATGGTGATGAATGGTGACAGCTGCTTATAAACATGGCATTTAACAGTTTCCTTCTTTCCACAACAACCAGCAACCAACAGTAAGCCACAGACAGTGGGATGGAGTGAGAGGGAGCAGAGAGAGAGAGAGAGAGAGAGAGAGAGAGAGAGAGAGAGAGAGAGAGAGAGAGAGATGCTTATAGCTCTCATTCCCTTCATTTCTCTTGGTTTGAAATTATTTCTGCTACATTGTCCTTCCATGACCGAGCAGGACACTGCTCAGGAGTGAGGAGAAAAAAGACAGAAGTGAGCAGGAATGACAGATGCAGAGAGCCTATGAGAGGAACGACATTGAGAGGAGGAGCACCACACAGAAAGGGGGATAGTGAATGGAGGAGAGGAAGTGAGAAAGATGGAGGAGCCGAGGGGAGAGGGGAGAGCAGAGTAAGTGGCATCTGCCCACCCAGAGGTGACCACTCCATCTGTCACTCACTCACTCTCCACAAGGGTCCACCTCTTTAGCACTACTGGGCACCTCAGAGGGATGGAGAGACAGGGGGAGATGGAGAAGAGAGGGAGGGAGCGAGGGATATGGTGAGAGACAGGGGAGGTGGAGAAAAGAGGGAGGGAGCGAGGGATATGGTGAGAGACAGGGGAGGTGGAGAAAAGAGGGAGGGAGCGAGGGATATGGTGAGAGACAGGGGAGGTGGAGAAGAGAGAGGGAGCGAGGGATGGAGAGAGAAATGGGAGCACTGACACTTATCCTCAACTCAACTGAGGGAGGAGGGGGGAGTAACAGAGGAGTGGAGAGGCCCACACTCACATGTCACTGGCTGGGTTGGGTTTGACCACATCTTCCGCAGTCAGACAGGCCTCCATGATCTCGTTGAAGCCTGCATTCCCCACGTTCTTGGCTAGCTGTTGGGACAAGACACACACACACACACACACACACACACACACACACACACACTATTGCAAACAATATAGAAAGTGCATGTTGGCACAGTGGAGACTTGTTAGAAATGAACCTCACTGATGATTTACCCTTATTCATTAAAGTTCCATTTCCCCTCCATTTCCACAGCAGCTTATTTAAGCACACAGTTTTGTTTCCAAATAACATTTCAGTACAAGGGGAGGCAACCGTTCCGTATTTCACACCCGCTTCGCTGTGGCTAACTGGTCTCCCTCTCTAACTACTGTAATCACTATAATAATTCTTAATCACCATCAGGACCAAAATGTTCCCCGCTAAATAATTAATGTGGTTCAGCACTACTCCAGCAAAATTGCTGAGAAACTGCCCTGCGGAAATGAGAAATATTCTGGCTGGATGTGAGATTTAGGAGGGGTGAATTGAGAGGGATTTGGGGCATGTTGACGGTTTTGGGGTATTTGGCGTGAGCTGTGAAGCCGTGAGAACTTGCCAGGAGCTCGGAGGTGCTCAGGACGTCCAGCGTGAGCGACTGTATCCGGGAGTAGTGGACGCCGAGCTCACGGTGGATGCCGGAGCATTCGATGCAGGTGAGGATGCCCAGGTTGGTGGAGAGCCAGGTAGGACCTGCGAGAGTGGAAGAGAGAGAGAGAGAGAGAGAGAGAGAGAGAGAGAGAGAGAGAGGGAGGAGGGTTGTGTTCTGTCAATATGGGTGGATAGCAATGTGAAGAAATATACACATATACCATACCACAAAACACACACACACACACACACACACACACACACACACACACACACACACACACACAAAGTGAGACAGGAAAATCCACAGACATATACAAAACATAAACAGGAGGCCAAAAAAAACACATCCCAGATGGAGAACTAATTACCTAATCATTTAATGTTTGCTGTTCAGCAACTACTGTGCAAACCTCAGTACAAAACAGTGACACTATTTTTCAACTTGTGCTCTCTGGCACCGTTAAAGATGACCTCATTCTCTTCTCGCCGGATGTCACCACAACCAAACATACAATTAAAATCTATACGCCCTTAAGAGCCTCCGCGCAGCACAACACTAACTTTTCCCTCCATACGATGCAGAAAAGGAAACACACACACACACACACACACACACACACACACACACACACACACACACACACACACACACGGAAAAAATAGTTATCAAACATCCTGGCCCTAACTTCCCGCGGCCCACAATGCCTTGCACCCCCCTCCCTCCCCATGCTCTCTCTGCGTCCTTCCTGGTGGACTGGACTTCCCGCCTGACTGACCGGGTGCGCCGCAGTCGCAGCAGACGTCGTTGCCGGTCATCCGCTTGACCTCGCCCACAATAGCCTTGGTGAGCTCCTGCACGATGTTGTTCTCGCCCACGTGCTGGTCACCCTTGAAGGCATTGTTGAGCGCCTCCTCCTTACTGTTCTGCAGCACCGAGATCGATCCATCTGAGAAGGAGAAGGGTGGGTCAGAGAAGGAAGAGAGAGAGAGAGAGTGTGTGTGTGTGTGTGTGTGTGTGTGTGTGTGTGTGTGTGTGTGTGTGTGTGTGTGTGTTAAAGGATGTGGTGGTGCTGGTGGTCTTGAGTGTACACATGTGTGGGAGGTAATGGCACCATCAAGGTCGGCAAGGTTCGGAAAACAACAAGTCAGCAAGCAGCGTGGAAAAGAGTGACATAACCGGAGGCTGCCCTGGCCCTCCTCCAATCAGACGGCAGCACACTCACATCTGACATTCCGCCTCATCGTCCGCCTGGAAGTGATACGTCCTGTCATCTGTTTTAAAGAAGAGGAGGGAGAGAGAGAGAGAGAGAGAGAGAGAGAGAGAGAGAGAGAGAGAGAGAGAGAGAGAAAGAAACAGACCGGATGAGACAGAGTGATAATGAAACACATTCAGTACAGTATCAAATGACAAGGAACACAGCTTATGAGAATGCATCCCCTTGGGCTCGGTCTCCTCTATAGATCCAGCGTAAGCTACACTCTAATTGCGATCCCCACAGACTGCAGAGATAACTGGTGCAAGGCAGAGCTGTCGGGGGACTTAAGGGACATGACAGAAACGATCAAATGGCAGATTTGGGCTTCACAGCAGTGATACCGACGAGCAGCGGAGGCGGATCAATGACATAACTTCCCCTTTATCCGGCCCAGAGATCTGAGGCAGGCAAACAAACGACAGAAACTTCAAATGAGAGGGAGGGAGGGAGAGGAGGACAGGGGGGAAGAAAAGAGAGAGAGAGAGTAACTTCACACTTCCTCTCACTGTGCACTGTTAAGCTTTTACAGGCTAACTTTAACCTGGGAAGAGGAGGTTGCATTTTCCTGTTAGAGAGAGAAAGAGAAAGAGAGAGAGAGAGAGAGACAGAGAGAGAAGCCAGACAAACATGCAGCAAGATAGAGAGAGAAAAAAGGAAGTGAAAGAGAGATAAAAAAGGAGAAAGGAGAGCCAGACAGATAGAGAGTGAGGGAGAATAGGATTGAGGCAGACAAACTGTGTGAGTATGAGAGGTGAATTGAGAGAGAGTGAGTGCTTCACTGGCTAAGTGAAAAACAGTGATAAAAGTCTGGCGCGACCCAGAGGTTGCCAGCAGATGATCTAAAGCTATGAAAGAACCAGACACATAGTGGGATGATTTTTTTTTTCATATCCTCCACAACACAGCCATTTCCTGGGCTAGCATTAAATCATCCCCCAGGCAAATAGGGTGTGGAGTGAACTCATACGATCCATTTAGGGGCTTTAAGCCATCCCCCCGGAGATAACGCCACTGTACATCACCGCCGACCTCAGAGAGGAACCTCTCAATCAATTGCTTCCCTTTACGCAAGCCTGCAGGGAATACGTGCCATCCCTTTCTTTCTTTCTTCCTGTCCGGGGCCCTGATAGAGAGAGCAGCCTCTCTGTGCTTGGAGGTAGACGACAGCAAGCAGGCTGGCAGGTCCCATGGGGGGGGGGGCGAGGGGTGTGAGGTGGGGGCTTCTGGTATGTGCCATGCAGGAGCTTAGAGGCCTAACCAGCATTCCCTCTGTTATTTAGCGAGTGCTTTAAAAAGCCTCGGCTGATTCAATTTGCCAAGATCGTTTGATCAGATTTCACAAATGCGTTACTTCAGAGGACCAGCCCATGAGATGAGAGGAGGAGCAGGAGGGAGAGAGAGAGACAGAGAGAGAGAGAGAGAGAGAGAGAGAGAGAGAGAGAGAAAGAAAGAAAGAGAGAGAGAGAGAGAGAGAGAGAGAGAGAGAGAGAGAGAGAGGGGGAGGGAGAGAGAAGATAAGGAGTCCATTTGTTGGTTAATGGAAAGAAAAAGGGCATTGTCCAAGAAGAAAATGAAGAAAAAAGAAAAGGTTGAAGTAGACAGAGAGAGAGTGGGCAGAGGTAGCTCAACGTACGTGAGATGAGGTCAAAGCTCTTCTTCTCCTCGGGGTTGTGCTTGACCTGGCAGGTCAGGAGGTTGAGCTTGGCTGGCGGTCGGTTGGCCTGAAGGACAAAAACAGCACACATTCAAAAAAAATACCACAGACATCAGACTTTCACAGTGATTAAAGGCAGAGATGCGTCCGCCTGATAAGCACAAAACTCCCCATCAAAGGCAAAACAAGGCCAAGAGAAATTAACTGCTGGTCCAGTGAAATATAGAGCTTCATTCAGACTCTCAACATGACAGCAGTGCAGCTCATCAAGCAGTCCACTGCTGCTGCCCCCAGACCCATCCAGATAAAGCTCCTTCCTCTCCAGCGGGGTTGAGCTTCTCTGCTCCATCATGGAGAACCTGTGTGTTTTTGTCAGATGCAGATCTGGATCACGCTCCACTGAGGGCCCCTCAGGATCAGTCACTGTCTGTCAAACTCTAACTGTAAGTGTAGAAAAGTAGGACACCTTTCTGTGCGCTACAAAAGACAGAGGAAAGGATCGGAATGACGAGGCTCTGTCACTTTTCTCTTCTTTGTTCTGACAGTTGCAAGATGGACAGAGTGAGAGAGTATGTGTGTGTGTGTGTGTGTGTGTGTGTGTGTGAGAGTGAGAGAGAGAGATTGAGAGCAAGAGGTAGAAATTGAGATACAAATAGAACAGGACACACAGAAAGACAGATTCAGGGAGAGAGGGAA
>NW_027468680.1:25797770-25965270 GCF_046254945.1 Alosa pseudoharengus
TCGGCGCCGCTGATCTCCGTGCGGATCATGCCGTGCTGCCGAGCGTGCTCCTTCTTCTCCTTCTCGATCTTGGTGCTGCGCATGGCGGGGAGGAGGAAACACATCTGGTGTTAAAGAAACGCCAAAGGGCACAGACACATTCTCACAGACACACAAAAAGTACCCCACACCCCAAACACACTAACACACTCGTCACGGCCTGTCTTTATCCCATATAAACATGTATGCTCTCAATAAAGACACACTTAACACATACAGTGTATACAGTATGCTTACTCATTCTCCAATTAGCAGCCGCATATAAATAAACACACTTAAACAAAACAAAACAAAAAATAGAAAGCTACCACTCATGCAAGAGGGCATTCTTATCCATATGCTAGCTAGCATATACCTTCCACCGGGATGCAGGACATCCACCCACCCCCCTCCACCGCCCCCACCCTTCCCTGTCAGCTCTGCCCTCGTTCAGGTCATTTAGCAGCAGCCGTCACAGGGGCAACTTGTTAGGAGAACAAGGTCAACCTGAGCCACTCTGGCATCTCTGTCTTGCCTCTCTTCGCCAAGACACAGATCCAGAGACAACAAGGCAAAAATAAAAATCGAGGGCAAGACTGAGACACTGAAAACAAAAACAAACAAACAAATAAACAAACAAACAAACAAACAAACAAACAAGCAAGAGACTGACGAGGAGCACCAAGCAATGGTCAGTCAGAATGGTATATTGTCATGACAACACTGCACTCAGTCTCGGTTGCAACATACATTTTTCAATAAGACACAACTACGTTCATGAAAACATACCATTCTGAGAAACAGCTACATACAGGTACATGTTCAGGTTTTGATGTTCACGGTCATCAAATCACATTTGTCCAGTCATCTCCCTTTCACTCTCTCATTCAGCAAGCGCACAGTGACATGTTCGGGGGCCGAGAGGCCTGGTGTCTATTAGGAGGACATCTGCACACAGTAATCCCCAGCCCCAAAAGCATTAAGTGTGCTTAAGAGTGAAATCGGCACAAATTGTGCTCAGCTGCAAGCCAAGGTCCGTTCGGCCGGGACGCAGATCAAACTGGACTAAAGGGGGCTGCGATGACGACATGACAGAACACTGGCAAACCGTTTTTTTTTATAAATACAAAATAAAATAAAAACTCAGCCACGCCCGTAGCTGTGTGCAGCGGCAGCAACAGAGCTTCACCTCCCTCCATCTGGGAAACAGCAGCGCGCCCGTCAACAGAGAGCCAAGATCAGCATGGAACAGTGATCAGAGACAGCCAAGGAGAACGGGATGTTTACAAGAAAGACAAAAAAAGTCTTAAATGGAGCCAGCAAACAAAATGGGTGGAAAATGTTCTTTTTGCAAAGCATCTATTTGCTTGGAGCATCTTTGCTTGGAGCATCTTTGCTTTGCTCTTGTCGTATTTGCATACATTCAATGTGAGCCCCATCAAACTGGATAAGAAAATGCATTACCCTTTCAGTAAAGAATGTCCTTTGCAGCTTATAAAACATAAGAGTGCTATAAAATTACAAACATTGTGGCATGCAAAATCAAAAGGTAACAGGGGGTGTGGTCTGTAGGGTTGGTGTGGGGGATAAGGGTAGATAGATACACTGACGACACAAGTGACACAAGGATCACAGGTCACTTAAATGGAATGAAGGACTACAAATCCCAGAAAGCTATCAGACAAACTGATCTACACTCTACACTACATGAGTTGAGGTAAACTGGGTTCACAATAAATCACTTTTTTTAAAGAGTTAACTGCTCGTCTTAACTACTAATCTTAGATGAACTGATGAAACAGATGAATGTTGTATGGCAGTCAATCCTTTTACTGAAGTTTACTAAGATAACAATGGACCAGGAAGCTGAGGGATGTTGGGGAAAAAGACATAAAAATACAGAAGAAAAATGCTACCGGAACATTCCATATCTTCAGGCCCAGATTAAGGTGATTGATCATACAAGTCAGACATTTATCTGGTGAAGAGAGAACATAACTTACACTTTGGTCTCATAGTCCTTCCAGGCTTTATCAAAAGGCTTCTTCAGGTCCTGAAAGGGCAGGAGAAAAAAGGAGAGAAAATGAAGAGATCATGAAGAGATCACGGATCATATCAGCCTTTAGATCAACTCCTTTATGGAAAACAAATCGGACAAAAAAAATGCAGAAACTTATCTATTAACACCTTATAAACAGATGAAGACAGATTCGATTATCACAGAAATGCACTAGCAAATACAGTGTCAGATACTCTAAAACATCTGCTTCTTTGGGAGAAGGGTGGCAGACTGCCAGCTCATTCACTCATCGCCTCCATGATGTTGGATGCAGGGTGTGTGTCACAGCGTGAGTGTTTGTGTGTGGGTGGGTAATGGAGACAGGTGGTTCTGTGGTTTGTGACTGTTTATGTGTTTTGTTTTGGAGTGGTCTTCCAGCTGCAGAGCCACTAAAGAGCTGATCGATTCGCGCTCTAGTTTTGTCAGCGCCTAGCGGCGGTCGGACAGCAAGACAAATTACACAACTCCCCCCCCCCCACCCACCCCTCCGCCTCAACGCCTATAATCCCACCATAATGAGTGCGACAAGAGCCATGCCACACGGGTGAAATTGCCCGTGTCTGATAGTAAACACCGCAGCTGCCAACTGCCCACTCGCCAGGCGCAACAACCAAACATAAACATGCCCGTCTGTAAACAACCTTTTGTCACAACAAGCTTAAAAACGATTTGATTTAAAGACTTTTTTTCCTTCTTTTCTTGTTTTACAGACAGCTACAAAGTTTCAGACAGCTCCTGGAAACTGACCCAGATCCGTTGCCCTACTCCCCGAAGTAAGTACAACAGAACTTCCCAAACCCCTGAGTCAGGGCTTAATATAGCGCTGGCCCCTGGAGCCCCGAGTCGCTTCACCACAACAGTTTATTATGTTTGTGCAGGTCCGGCGTGAGGGAGCCGCCATCATCAACATCCCCAGAGGGGCCTTTGGGTGCTGTCCAAAAGCCTGCTGAGCCAATCAGTGCCGGCTGATCCCCTCTTGTGACCTTCATGCAATCACCAGAACGGTGGAGGGCCATTAAATTGAGTCTTTTCATGCGGCTGCGGTTCAGGAGACCCACTCGACCATACTGCTGCTGCTGCTTCTGCTTCTTCCAAACGCCTCGGCACTCCAGAGAGGGAGAGAAAAGGAGAAAGAGAACAAAAGAAAGAAGAAAAAAAGAAAGAAAGAAAAAAAAGAAGGAAAGAAAGAAAGAGAGTGAGTGAAAGGAGCACGGAGAGGGAAAAGTGAAAAGTAAGAGGCGCGAGGTGGAGAAGCAAAGTGCTAAAAATAAAACGGCGGCCGTGTTCTGCACATGCAGCTGTTCTCTTCCCCTTGGGTCAGCAGCGGCTGACACTGGCGGACGGGACAAAGCCAGCCACGCCCACTACTGAGGCCTCCAACCAGCAGCACTGCCCACGCCAAAGACTGGAGGGACAGGAGGACAAGGGGCAAAGGAGGACAGAGAGAGCGAGACGAGAAGAGAAAGTGGAAGAGGAGGAGAGAAGATGCTATTCTGAAGGAGGAGTTACTGGGGCAGTCCAGAGGAGGAGAGGATGAGGGGATAGAGAGCAGACTTGGTAAGACAGAAAGAGAGATGGAGCAAAAGAGAGGGAGAGGTAAAGAAAGCCATAGAGAGAGAAAGAGAAGAGAAGGAGGGATGGAAAGAGAGAAGCTAGACTGCAGTAGCTAGAGTCCCACACCCTTCTCTCTCTCTCTGATGAAGTGTGCTGTTAGGAGCCCCTGAGGGAGCAGCACTGAGACGGTGAGCTCATGCATTAAAAGTGTTGCTCTTGGAGTCACTCACCAGCACTTACGGCGCGCTTGGCTAACATTCACCCCTCGCACTGTTAATCTGCTTACCCTAGCAGAGAGCTGCAATGACGAACATGTCACACACACACACACACACACACACACACACACACACACACACACACACACACACACACACACACACACACACACACACACACACACACACACACACACACACACACACACACACACACACACACACACACACACACACACACACACACACACACACACACACACACACACACACACACTCTACTGTGGAGGCTACAGTGTGATGTTGGTTTTCCCACCTAGGAGTCACTGAGCTGGGCCAGCTCTAAATGAGCGTATGAGCTCTGTTGAGTTGAGGGTGTGGGAGTGGTTCCACTCTGGTTCCACCTGTTCTCTGTGGGATCTCACACACACAGACCCACTAGCTGGCCATGGAGTCACAAACCACTGAGCTTCAACATGGAGCCTGACTGAGCTCGCATCATTCCCAGAGTGAACAACTGGGTGTCCACAAACACAAACACAAACACAAACACAAACACAAACACAAACACAAACACACACACACACACACACACACACACACACACAAACACACAAACACACACAAACACACACAAACACACACAAACACACACACACACACACCTGCCAAAGCTGAAAAGAGTTCATAAAATAAAGTTTGAAATGATGAGATTCCAAACAACTACCATTAAATCTGAACTGTAAATCATTCATGCATGGTTAGAGAGGCTGCACACCAGCACACATTAAGCTGTTCATCCACTGCCTCCTGGCAGCACTATATGTACTAAACAAAGGCTCATCCACCAGCGAGGCAGTGGGAGAACGGTGCGTCCCAGAGGACAGGCCAGAGAACCATCATGAGACCTGGAGCGTGAGGACACTCAATTTGCAGCGCATCTAAAAGCGTTTCGGGGGGGGACTTCCCCGCTCCCAAACAGCCGGTGCGTGCCGGCCGAGGGAGTGAAGCGTGAAATACGTCCTCCTCACTTAAGCGATTTGGGCGAGACCCGCAATCTAGCGGCAGCCATTAGTGCCCTGTCGGGCCCCCCGTCGAGTCGGCCCCGGAAAAATAAAGAGCCCAGCACGACTGCAGACGACCTGAGAATATTAACACGACGTCTGCAGACAAACAAGCTTCTCTTCACTAGCCCACACAGGGCCAGACAAAACGCTCGGCAGCATTAGTGACTGATAGGAGAAGGTGTTTCCATGTGCTGGGTGGATCTGAGCCAGCAATTACACTACCCTCCATTTTAGTGTATTAATTTACCCATTTAGAATATTGGACAACCCTACATTTAATCAGAATAAAACCCCACCATCTTGGTGTTGCTACGACGTTATGCTACCAGTCCCAAAGGTGTATTAGCAGCAGCAGCAGTACTAGCACCCACACCTGTGTCTTTCTCTCTCTTCTCTCTATTGTCTGTTTTTCCTGTCGTTTCTCTCAGTCAGGTCTTGGCTCCCTCGACACCGTATCACCACTGTAATTTGACGAGTGTTGGTTAGGCTGTGCCCAGTGCCTAGGGCCAAGCTAAGGGCAGGGAAACTGATTGGTACACCGGACAGAGGGAATGGGGGGAAGGAGAGAGAGTGGGAGGGAGAGGGAGAGAGGGAGAGGGAGAGGGAGAGGGAGGGAGAGAGATGGAGATAGCCCAGTTGCCCATCTAAAAAGTACACGGCACGACGAGACTACCTATAGGACACACATCAGGAATCTCACACGGTGTGAATGAACCACTGAGCTGGAACTGAATGCGTCTGGTTTCTCTCAGTGCACAGGCAACCCGTGATTCAGCAGACGCCTTCTCTTCTATTGCTCACAGATGACCCCTCACTGAGATCAGAATGAAAGACCAAACCGAGAGAGAGAGAGAGAGAGAGAGAGAGAGAGAGAGAGAGAGAGAGAGAGAGAGAGATTGGTCTCCAGGGCGACGGAGGAGACAGCGAGGGGAAAAGGCCTCATTAGGGCTTAAATCACATCATGGACCCGGTCAGCCTAACGAGGACACGTGACACCGCCGGGAGGGAAACACTGGTGGTGGTGGGGTTGGAAGGTCAGGCGTGTGCATGTGTGTGTGTGTGTGTGTGTGTGTGTGTGTACACAGTAATGAGACAAGACAGTCTTTAGGTACACCTCAGACATGCGGGCATGCTTATGGGTCCTAGCTGTTCTAGCTCTTCATTTAGCGGCACTGTTAGACACACTGATGTGAACACCTGAGTGCAGAGTTCATCCCCTCGTCTGTATAGAGGTGTAGATGCTGGAAACAGACACTCACCCCCTTCACTCCTTTCAGGTCCCCCTTTAGCAGGCTGTCCAGTGGGAAGGTGATGATGTTGTTCATGTTCTGAAACTAAAACACCCAAGAAAAAATAAATTTTCTATTCAGCACATTTGTTTTGTCCCCCACCTCTGTAATCCTCAATTCACAATACACAAGATGATAAGGGCAGCCATGTGGGAATCCCAGCAGATAATTGCTTATTTATTGACATAAATAGTCAATTAAACTCTAAAAATAGACACAGAATCATGCATAAACATGATGAGACTAATCATCACCTCTTCATTGAAATTTTAACTGGCAATGAAAAACAGCTGCGCTCAGATAAGAAATGTGCAAGCCCCTGCTCACACTCTTTGAACAGGAGTAAATTGGACTGGGCAGAAAACTGCTGTCCCAGTTGCACCGTTGTGCATTGCTATGGAAACTGCATCACCCTAAGGGACTCTTTTCCATGCTGTGTTTGGAGCCTAGGGGGACGGCCTCGATAGAGAGTTAAGAGGTGGCTTGCCTACAGCTCATCAGCTGGGAATTGTGGTGCTCTCTCGCTCTCACACCCCCTCCCTGTTTAAACACGGGAGGAAAGAGTTCAGCTTAGAATCGGAGGAAGAGGAACCGTGAAGCATAGCACTGGAGCGGGGAGACCGACAAAAGCTCAACATCTGGAGCATCGCTAGTAAGCTATGTCTCCCACGCGTGCTAATGCCTTCTGTTCTCCACAGCAGAAGACACGCAGACACAGACACACACACACACACACACACACACACAGACACACCCTCAGATATATACACACACACCTTACCAAATCCCTATGAGATTACACAAAAGTCATTTATAAACACTGTGACATTATTAACACAAATAGAGTCTTCTCACCAAGTTCTTGAAAAGGGCTGTGAGTTCTTTGGTGAAGACGGAAAACTTGAGGAACGCGGAACCCAGGTCGGGGTCGTCTCTGTACACACAGTTCTCCCCAAACTTCTCCAGCGCCTGGGTGTACTGCTCCTCATTCTCCACGTGAGCTAGAACACAACGCAAAAAAAAACATTAATACACACCTCCCAGAACCAAACAGACAGACAGGCATGTATTTAAAGACATGTATTTAAGGCATGTATGCATCTCAGATTCACAAGGATCTTTCTAAACAGTCCCTGCGTCATTTTGGGTGTCGCCATGGTGACTGAACAAAGAGAAGACAAACACGTTCAGTATCCACTGAGCTCTTACACAGTAGGGCACAGTGACCAAATCAGAGACATTCCCAAATTTGGTCATTTGAATGGCCAATTTGAACATTGGCACTGAAACCTAGTGTAAACCCAAAAGGCAAACAGAATGACTTGGCAGGGTGCACATGGGAACTGACAGATCTCCCAGCAGCACAAAAACCTGTTCCTTACCCCCCTATACCCCCCCCCCCAACCCCCACCCCCCCCCACCCCAGACTGCTGGCTCACTTCCTGTTCATTGTTGTTCCGTTGAGGCAGAGATCACTTATGTTGGTTAGTGACCAATCGCGCGCTGTCCGAATGGGGAACGAAGAGCAAGCAAACTGTGTTTGTTTTTCTAACAACTCGTTAATTTCCCGTCTGCTGTGGCTTTTGTTTCGCGCACACACAGACGAGATCAACGTGTGTTCGCTGCAGCTGCAGGCTGATGGAAGCAAGTCTTCCGGCCCGTGTTTACGACAGCTTTCCCAATCTTTCCCCAATCCCACTTCAGACACTGGAGTTTCATCATGACGGGAGCACTCCAAGAGATGGGAGTCAATGAAGGCCTAAGTCATGTTGGTGCACACACACACACACACGTGTACACTCAAACACACACGCATGCACACATGCACCCATATGCATGCGCACACACAAACACGCACACGCTCACAAACACATGCATATACACAAATGTACACACGCACACACACGCATATGCACAAGTGTACACACACACACACACACAAACACACGCTTATGCACAAGTGTACACACACACACGCATATGCCCAAGTGTACACACACACACACACATGCATACACAAATGTACACATGCACACAAACACACGCATATGCACAAGTGTACACACACACACACACACACACACACACACACACACACACACACACACACACACACACACACACACACACACACACACACACACACACACACACACACACACACACACACACACACACACACACACACACACATTGCTCAAGTGTACACACACAGACACGCATATGCCCAAGTGTACACACACACACACACACACTCACATGCATACACAAATGTACACACGCACACAAACACACGCATATGCACAAGTGTACACACACACACACAAACATTGGCCAAGTATACGCGCACGCGCACACGCACACACGCACGCACGCACGCACACACACCACACACACACGCACGCACAAGTGTACACACACACAACTCAGGTCACTGAAGGACACAAGAAAAGCACTTGGCAAACGCCAGCGTGGCCATTTAGCAGGAAAAGGTAAGGTGAGGCGGCGTGTGACAGCACTCCACCCTGCCGCCCCACAGCCCCCACGGCTCATTTGCCGTCCGCACCTGAGCGCATCTGATGCCCGCTGGCCAGCCGCCGCATGGAGAGATGCCACTCTGCCAGTCTGCCAGGGATGCTTTCAGAACAGACCACTCCAAAAGCACGCCATGGAGGAGAGCAACAGAGGGCGAGAGAGAAAGAAAGAAAAAAAGAAAGATTTGCCAAGATCGTTTGATCAGATTTCACAAATGCATTACTTCAGAGGACCAGCCCATGAGATGAGAGGAGGAGCAGGAGGGAGAGAGAGAGAGAGAGAGAGAGAGAGAGAGAGAGAGAGAGAGAGAGAGAGAGAGAGAGAGAGAGAGAGAGAGAGAGAGAGAGAGAGAGAGAGAGAGACAGCGGAGTCACGCAATACTGTCCCGGTGCACGCAATCACAATGGAGAGAGTAAAAAATCAATCTAGCATAATGAATAATAGATGAGAGTCTTTTTTAAGGGCAGTTTTTGGGTAGGGGTGGAACTGTATCCAGTCCTTTGTCTTAGGGGTGCAGTCAAGGGCACAATGAGACAGGAAAGCAGTAGGACTGTGGTACTGTACTGGAGTTTCTAAACACACTACAGTCATGTGATCATAACATGAGGTACAGCCAAAGGAGCAAATTACAGTTTTGAGAGAGAGTGTGTGTGTGTGTGTGTGTGTGTGTGTCTGAGTATGTCTGACAAGTTTCATCAAGTCTTTTCAGTGACTGTAAGTCAGCCCTGATCAGCTGACTAGAGCCAAGTAACTAGAGGCATACAGAGCCATGATGCGCATCAGCACACTTGCAGAGAAACATTTACACAAGAGGCCATTTTGGCACCAACGTCTATGTAAATGAATGCAAATGCCCTTTCATATGTAATAAATGCAGACATTTGTCAGTACAAGTACCACTGCTCCTCCAGAGTCAATTCTTCTTAATAAACAGAATGCTTTGTCACAATCACATTCATTCAAAAATGTAAACGTGACTATTGCTAAAAAAACATGAATGCACCCTTATGGTAATGTATTGTGTGGTTGATCATATTTCTGCTGGTGGTTTTGAGAGCAGAAGTGAACAGCTTTCCTGGCAGACGCGACACAGCCTCCCTGCCACAGTGCACAGTGAGGAGCAGATGGCCGGTCAAGTGATGAGTCAACACTCAAGCGGGAAATCTCACCCCGATAAATAAATTGACAGAAACTAAACGCAACTCCAGGAGAGAACAAGAACATTCTCCCCTCCAACCAGGGCTCCAAGAACCACCATCCACCCACTGGAATCGTTACAAGAGAAATACGTCCCATCTGAGCCAGGAGGTTAAGAAGAGGGAGAAGATTTCAGACCTTGAGCAAAAATTAGCCGGTCAGATCGACTCATCCATCAATCCGTCCAGTCCAGTGAAGGGCAACAGTGGCACTGAAAGCCAGTCAAGGTGAGCTGGCAAACACCCACAGGGCCAGCGGCATTAGACTGTGCCAGGTGGGTTCCACTCACCTGTGGAGATGACTGGCACTGGCAGGTGCGACCAAGAGATCGAGCGAAGAGAAGTGAGTGAGGCAAAAAAGCATGAACATTCTTTTCCCGCTGACACACACACACACGCGCACAGACTCACACACGCACACATACACTCACACCTGCCGTTCAGGGCTGACTCATTGGATGTCATTATCGAGCCGAGATCGGCACCCTCCACTGCAAACCACAGAAAGAAGCAACATCTTAAAAGCACTTTGGGAGGACGATAAACCTCAAGATAAAAGCTCACCAAAACTTCTCCCAGGTGGTGCGCTGGTACTCCCCCATAACAACCCACCCCAAACCCAACAGCACACTGAGTCAGCAGACTGTCTGCTAGAGAGGGAAACCACAAGAACAAGACCATCTTGGTGACTCTTATATGAAAGACACTAGGGGAGTTGCTGTGCAGAACTTGTAGTTCTCCCTGTGAAACTGTAAGGCTCATTTAGCTGACAAAATATATTCCTAATCCTCCTATATAGGCTCCCTCTTGTATTTCCATGAGGCTTTCCTGCTGAGTGAAACTCTGAATGCTGTGACAATAGTCTCTGGGATCCTGTGGAGGTTGTGTCATGGTTCAACTCGGTGCTTGTTTAGGCATCAAACAGACTTCTCGTTGTTTTTTCCCCCCGTCAGCTTGAAGTCCGTGGGGATCCACCAAGCGTCACATTCTGATACGGACTCCAGCGATGACTATTTCCTGCCCAGGCATGAGATAGTAACTCACTCACTCAACGCAGCCCAAACCTCAGCCTGGGCCCTTGTTTGCAGAAACTGAGCACTAACATTGTGAGTTTGTCTTTTCCGAGGAACGAGACAATGCAGACTTTTCCTCTTTATCACTCTCTTCCTCAGAGTTCCTGACTGTCTCACTGACAAGCATGACTCAGAGATTACAGTACAAACACTGGTTCAGCATTGTGAAGGGGGAGGGGACACACACACACACACACACACACACACACACACACACACACACACACACACACACACACACACACACACACACACACACACACACACACACACACACACACACACACACACACACACACACACACACACACACACACACACACACACACACACACACACACACACACACACACACACACACACACACACACACACACACACACACACACACACACACACACACACACACGACCTTGGCTGGCTAGATTATCTGAGGACAGGCCCCAGCTGCTTGTTTGGGTGTTGCTGGTTCCACGGCCTCATCTCTGTTTCATTAACAGATAGCAACCAGATAGAGCGCCCTGTTTCCTGGGTTTCACCAGAGTATAGCATTAACTTCTATACTCTTTACTTTCACATATACATATGTATATGTGGAAGCCAGTTCTATCTCTGGGTAATCTCTCCGTTTGTGTATATACTGTACACACACATCTATATACAGACAAATATAGGCTTGATGCCTTCAGGCTGACAAAATTCTGCTTTGATACCCCTTTCCCCTAAAAGGTCAAATAAAACATGTTCAATTATGTAACTAAAAATAGTATTTTACCACAGCCACAGAGTGAGTTTTTTTTCCTTTGCTAAAACCATAAAAGTGCAGAATTTCAATTCTCTACAGAAAAGTAATACTGCTTGTGGCTACGGGAGTCTGGGTGGATGCAGCGAGACTCGCAGGCCCGTGACGGTCAGTGGCTCTGGGCGGAGGGTAACACGGTTTGGATGGGCCGCCCTGGTTCTGTCAGTGCTCCATCATCTGGGTCCAGGCTCTCCACGCTCCACCACGTCCTCCAGAGCGAGGTGCTCCGCGCGCGGGGGGGGGGGGGTTTGGTGGATTCGTATTTCTATCACGGATCACGCATCGCTTTGATGGACGGGAGCGGCCGGCTGGCAGGATCACGCCGAGCGCAGCGGGTTTGACGCGTCGGAGTCAGATGCTGATCGGTCTGACTTTGCGGTGAAGGAGGAGAACGAGGGAATAAAAAAGTCAGAGCAGAAAAAAAAAAAAATAGAGAAAAATGAAATGTGGGGTAGAAAAACTCAAATGGAATGAGAATGGATAACCTCTGTTAGATAACTAGGACACAGAGCGGCTAACAGGGACGGGGATGGGAAGAGGGGGGGTGAATACATGGGGTTTCAGCTCTCATAGCAAAACCCAAGCAAGTCTAATGTGAAGCCCCGAGGATGCATCTCATACAGGAGCAAAGTCATTCCACCCCTCTCAAGGACACACTGTAGACACCACACAACAGATGTAGGAGAGTGGAGCAGGTATGTCAATCAGCTCTGACAGAAAGAGTGAGAGTGAGAAAACAGCCATCAAACTGGAGCAAGGACTTGTTGCATACAGTGCAAGACAGTATGACTGTCTCAATGTGTGAGAGAGAGAAAGTGTGTGTGTGTGTGTGTGTGTGTGTGTGTGTGTGTGTGTGTGTCCTTGTGAGCGTGACTGGGAGCGTGTGTGTGTGTGTGTGTGTGTGTGTCCTTGTGAGCGTGACTGTGAGTGTGTGTGTGTGTGTGTGTTTCCTTGTGAGCGTGACTGTGAGTGTGTGTGTGTGTGTGTGTGTGTGTGTGTGTGTCCTTGTGAGCGTGACTGAGTGTGTGTGTGTGTGTGTGTGTGTGTGTGTGTGTGTGTGTGTGTGTGTGTGTGTGTGTGTGTGTGTCCTTGTGTGCGGGCTGTGTGGGTGAGAAAGAGATTTTAGATTAGTAATATCCACTAGCAGGAGACAAGAGCATTAACAAACTTTTGTTAAGCCCCACAACACGCCAACTGCAAAGATCCCCTGATGACAGGTCAGTAGAATCCCAGACTCTCCCTCTGGGTGGTCAGACTTTGAAGGAGGAGTGTTGGCTTCCTGGCCGAAAGTAAGCAGAAATGGAAAAAGCCAAAACAATTGGAAGGTAAGAACCCCGGATTAAATAAAATGTATTTATTTTCAAAATCAAAGAAAATCAAATAAATCTGAGGGAGAAGGAGACTGACAGATATATGGTGTTACTGCATGAAACTTGTGTCTGTGGTGATCTTGTAGGACCTGGGTTGTTCGAGACGCCTGGCAGATGATTTATGTCTCACATGAACAGCCTGGTCAGATTTACAATACTCTGGCCTGACTGAATGACCTTACCATCACCCACACACACATCAAGTTGATCCACTAGTAATAAACCTTGCAACACCTCAGTTTACAGCCTTCTCTCACACACTCAAACAGAACTTAAATATTTTAGCACCTCATGAATTGAGGCATTGTAAACAATAAATACCACTGATTAAAAGCAATGAATCAAACCTCCAAAATGTCCAATATCACATCCATAGAATTTACAGTGGCATATGACCAAACAATTTAGCACATAATCTTAAAAATATTTTTTCCATAATGTCACTGTGTGTAGAGAAAACGTAGTGGGTCTTTCAGTGAGACCAGGAACCGGACTTGTCAGGACCTGGGCGAATATCTGCTGCCTGAGGTCATTTTCACTGAGGAAATAACCAGGTTCATGGAATATGGGTCCAGAGCGTCTCAGTCTAGGGGGTTAGATGAAGCTCTCTATAAAAGGGCTCTGGCTGAAGAGATTCATATTTTAATCTCAATTCTAACCCCCCCTCTGCTGCCGCTAACGCCCCCCCCCCCCCTAGACGTTTCACATTATTTAAAAACCACGGTTCTGCTTTCTGTCAGCCTTATTCGGAAAATGATCCAGATTGCTGGTGTAAGTCCAAAAAGCCTCTTACTGAAAGTGCTTAGCAGCTTAATATGGTTTTAAAGGATTTCTGTCATTTGTTTCAGGGGGGTGATATGCGGTCAGTGTGTCCGGAGCCAAACGCAGAGCGACTCCTTGAAATTGACCACACAGGTATTGGCATCACGAGCGCCTGCGGGGACGGGACATGCAGTGTTTTGTTAGAGTGGACACTTAGTCCATTCACCGCAGTGACCTCCGCCATCCCCGCAATCCCACACCACACACAGAGTAAACAGTGCAGTCTGGTCAGTTTGCTTAATGGCACAGCTTACACCATCACCATCACCGCCAGCACCTGTTGGACACAGCATCAAGGTCACCGCCTCAGCGAGCACACACAGGCTACTGAGAACATGCAGGAAACGGCGGTCTGGAAATCCCTCTGCCGTCATTCTTTTTTGTTGACTAACTGGTCCCATTTTACTTGTTATCTCTTGGGGGGTTCGAGAGTATTCCTGAATGTTTGTGGCACTTCATATCAATTGCTAAAAGAAGATCTAAATATGTCCAGACGGTATGTACAAGAACATATCCTCCAGAAAAAGAATCTGAAAAGGGTCACAAAAATGATTAAATGAAACGATTAAATCTACAGGCCTCACTGGACATGTTAAACCAATCCCCGTCATGGGAGCGAGCGGATTTACATGAGGCTACTGTAGATAGCTCCTGTTCCTGGGGAGAAGAAGAGGAGAGAGGAGAGGAGGCAGGGAGGGAGGCTGGGAACCTCATCAGAACAAAAGCTGGAGAGGGGAGGAGGCGAGAGCGACTCCCCCCTGACTGCTTCCGAGAGGGAACAAAAACACAACCTACATGTGTGCATGCGCACATGCGCGCGCGCACACACACACACACACACACACACACACACACACACACACACACACACACACACAGAGGGTGTGCCGGCCACAGCTGTCTCCTGAGGCTAGAGGACAGCTGTCCCCCCCTTGAACAGAGGTAGCAGTGTTCCTGAAAAAAGAGGGGGCAGCTTAGCCGAGCACCAACCCCCCCTCAGACACATACACACACACACACTGGTGTGCCCTGTCAGGAGGCTCAGACACATACACACACACACACTGGTGTGCCCTGTCAGGAGGCTCAGACACACACACACACACACTGGTGTGCCCTGTCAGGAGGCTCAGACACACACACACACACACACTGGTGTGCCCTGTCAGGAGGCTGAGTCCCTGTAATCATGCTGGGCTGTCACAGCCGGAGAGACTCAGCATTGTGACGAGATTCACAGCCCCACTCACATAGGCCAGCAACTTCATCTCTCTCTCCCTCTCTCTCCCTCTCTCTCTTTCTCTCTCCCCCCCCCCTCTCCTTTCGCTCTCTGCTCCCTCAGCTTCTCTCTGTTCTGTTCCCCTGCAGTGTGCCTTTCCTCTACCCCTGACAGGCAGGAGGAACTCATAACACAACACAGAGACACTGACAGAATGCAGATTTGTTTTCTGGCCAAGCTGCAGCAAAGCCTACGCGAGAGCAACCAGAACTCTCAAGAACGTTTGAAAGCACACCCTTGAGCCTTGGAGACTGATCTCCACGTACGTCCCAGTGAGGCCCGGTAAAAGCCGGTCTTAATGATCAAGCTCATTCTCTCACACATGCACATACTGTAGATTACACTCGAGCTTCAGGAACAGATGGACACCGACAGCAACCTCATAAATCTGCTGACCAGATCAAAGCTCCAGCTCCATCTTTCTCCCTCACTCCCATGCACATTAGGGCTGCAACAATTAATCAATTATTCGATTAGTTGCCAATTGTAGCTTTCTAAACTTAAATATTTCAGTTGTACTTACTCCTCTGACAGTAAACCAAGTATCTTTGATGTTTGGACAAAACAAGGTATTTGATTTGCCATTTTCACCATCTTCTGACATTTTATTGATCAAATAACTAGTCGATTCATTTCTAAAATAATCAACAGATAAACCGGCTATGACAATATTATTTTCGCCACCCTAATGCACATACCCCATAGAAAGGGCAGGTTTTTGTACATGACGTACTGAAGAAGAAGGCCAGTGGGCTAAACCCACAGGTGAAACCTTCCACGTGCCTGAGCCTGTAAGCCAGATGATTCACGAGAGTGGGTGGCGTTTAATTGCTGGGTCACTCAGTGCTGGCTAAGACGAGGCTGCAAACCGATCATGGGGATTAGTGTGCACTCACCCAGACCAGAGGTGTAGATGGCCTTCACTGACTTCTTCATCTTATAGAGCACGCTGCGGTCCACATCCAGTGCCTGAGAGAGAGCGAGAGAGAGAGAGAGAGAGAGAGATTAATAACATGTCAAGACAAATTGTTTTTCGTATATATATATATATATATACATATACACACACAGTATAGCCCGGATGCATATCTAAAACAGCCTTATGGTCCTCAAGGGTAAAGCTGAATGAATGAATAAGTCCTGCAGCTGCACTATCAGCACGGGTGATCTAACATTTCTGCGCTCTTAAGTTTCCCTTATCACCCAAGACTTCCATCTGCCACTGAGACATAGTAGCAGCAGGTGCTTATGTGTGTGTAGGGGCAGCCTCCCACTTGTCTGCAGGTGATTCATTATTCAGGACTCTTTCCAAAAATAGGCACACACACACAAATGCACTCTCACACACACACACACACACACACACACACACACACACACACACACACACACACACACACACACACACACACACACACACACACACACACACACACACACACACACACACACACACACACACACACACACACACACACACACACACACACACCTCAGCTGGGAGAGAGGAAGCTGGCGGGAGGGCGGCTGCTTCTTTCAAAGCCGGAGAGGGAGAGCGAGAGACAGCAAGAGGAAAAAGAGAGAGAAAGAGCCAGAGAGAGGGAGAGAGAGAGAGGGAGAGAGAGAGAGAGAGAGAGCACCATGCCCTTTCCTCATCCTCCATTTGTTTCTGTGAGGCTACTGTTCTTTGGCGCCCAGATCTCTGGACACACTCGCTCAAAGCTGCAATGCAAGTTTGGACAATGAGCTGCTGTTCTGGCCACGGCGGCCTTCCCTCACGCTAGTGCTCAGCAACACCCATCGTCTCTGTCAAACCACACTTTAGACACCCTCTCCCCCAGCTGATGAGGGAGGGGACTCCTGTACAAACGGCCTAGGGCACAGCAGACCTCATTCATTTCCCTAACAGAGCCTCCATGCTACTGGTGTTACAAGTGGCGTAGCTTAGAATAACATACAGTATAACCAAGCCATTAAAAGGGATTTGGGATGATCCCTTGAGCAGTGACTGAGATCTTGAAAATGACTCACTTTCATTTTTGTTCAATCTCTGCACAGTGTGTGGCACAATTTCAGGGATGGTTGACTGTTTTCAATGCCACGGGGGGCTGTAACGCTCAAGGTTGGAAGATGGTGAATGTTCGCACGGTGTATGAGATTCAAAGAGGCCTATCTCTCGGAGGGGCACTTCAACAATACGGACTTGAAGAGCATAATGACTTTTCTAAAGGAGTTCCCCTTTTAGTCCTAAAGAGGCACTAAAAAAAGTTAAACTCCTTTCCTGATTTCTTAACTTCACTCATTATGCCATTGTTGTGTGTGAAACAATGACATAAAACAAAGCCTTCCCATTCAGTCAAAACTGTTTGCACAATGCTGTGGTCCGACCTGAACTTGACCTCCTGGGGTATTAAAGCTGACGTCTGAATGGCTAGCTTGTGCAAAAACCTCATTTTCACTTTCTCAACACCTTTTTCCCAGCAGTAGCCTGTTGGGAATTGACTCAAACCCTCTTGTCAGCAAAGACTATTGCAGATTTCCTACTAGTGTGGTATTACACGAGGGCCAAAGAAATAACACCATTCCAAAAAAGCCCGAGAGTTAGCACAAGAAGGAAAAAATATTATCTTCCAAGTCCTGCACTGATCGCAGCTTCAGCAGACCCAACAAAGCACCATTCTTCTAGATCTTTCCAAACTACAGTTGAACGAGGAAGAGCAAACATCCCTGCTAGCTAGCTCACCACTTCAGAGTTGGCTTCTATCTTTGATGGCTAAATGGAATCACTGCAGCAGCCTATATAAGATAGAACGTCAATAGGCAGTATATACTTAAACACCACTTAGCCAACATTTTCACTCAATTCCTTGTGGCTTATAAAACTGACATCAAATGAGAGCACTATTATTCTACATTCACAACCTTTGAGGCTCAGCCTCACAACACAAGCCAAGTCTTGGTGTGTGGTGCAAGATAACAAGCCAAGTGAATATTGAATGTGGCAGTCTTTAATATGCAACTCGCAGAAAACACCCATCGTTTCATTAACTCTGACAACAGTGCTATGCTGAACGAGGATGGTAAATCTAGTATGAAATCTCTCTTTTTAATTAAGATGAAAAGGAGTCACTTCCTAGAGCAGCACTGAAATAAAAGGCATACTGGTGAAGTCAGAGAATGAGAGCATATACTGGCACCCTATAAACGTAACACATTGCAGACCGCCATATCAACCTCTAGCATCACATTAAAGTCTAATGTTTGGCTCATTATCTCGCCTTCGGGTGCTCAAGAGCAACCCGATCCTCTAGCATTACCAGTGATCTGTTATCTGGCCTGAGGTAAAGCCTTTCATAATGATGTCCTAAAAGCCTTTTTGTCCACGCTGCATCTGAGATACCGAATCAATGGCTTTAAAATTTCCCTCATTGATTTCATTTGCAGAGCTCAGGACTCTTCCCCAGTCGAATTACACGGCTGGTCTCTGGCAGGAGGCCACTGGACCGTGTGACGCTACTGAAAATGTTATCCACTCAGGCGGAGATGTGAGGGGGGGGGGGGGTCTACACATTTACGCAACAAGTCTGCAGACATTTTCAGTTGGTTACCTAATCAAGCATCCACTGCAGACGAGGATTTTTCATTGCCGTAAGTAATTCAAGTAATTTGATAGCAAACCAAGGTTTATCTTCATTTGGCAAGAAAATGTTTCTCTAAAATGACATTCAAAATGGGGGCACTGTTTTCTTTGCTACCGAGTTCTACGTAGGATGACCCCATCGCCGTAATAGACAATGGCCCTGTTTTTCCTCCCTGTGGTGCCTCTGGTACGGGAATGGGGGAAGTGCCTTTCTTATCCAAAGGCATTGAACGAGCAGTCTCCAAACAGGTCTCTGACTTCCTTTCACAGAACAACCTTCTGGATCCAAATCAGTCTGGGTTCAAAAGCGGCCACTCTACCGAAACGGCTCTGCTGTCTGTAACAGAAGCCTTAAAAGAAGCCAGGGCGACCGCTCGGTCATCAGTACTCATTCTGCTTGACTTATCGGCTGCCTTTGACACGGTTAATCACCGCATCCTTCTCTCTATACTCGCTAACATGGGAATCTCCGGTTCTGCTCTCTCCTGGTTTGAATCCTACCTCACAGGACGCTCATTTAACGTATCATGGCTTGGTCAGCTATCTGCACCTCACCATCTCACCACAGGGGTCCCCCAGGGCTCAGTACTGGGCCCCCTTCTCTTTGCTATCTACACCACCTCCTTGGGACAGATTATCCGTTCGCATGGCTTCTCATACCACTGCTATGCAGACGACACACAGCTCTATCTGTCCTTTCCACCTGATGACCCCTTGGTTTCAGCACGGATCTCGGATTGCCTCTCAGACATAGCTACATGGATGAAGGCACACCACCTCCAGCTGAACCTCTCAAAGACTGAACTGCTGGTCCTCCCAGCTAAACCTACCATACACCACGACATCAACATCAAATTTGACTCTCTGTCTGTTTCACCTACCAGGACTGCAAGAAATCTAGGAGTTGTTCTCGACAACCAACTAAACTTCTCAGATCATGTTGCCTCAGTCGCCCGGTCATGCCGTTTCGCACTCTACAATATACGGAAAATCAGGACTTACTTAACTCAAGATGCCACCCAACTTCTGGTTCAGGCAATAGTCATCTCACGACTTGACTACTGCAACGCCCTCCTGACAGGTCTCCCAGCCTGCGCAGTGAAACCACTTCAGATGATCCAGAACGCGGCGGCGCGCCTGGTCTACAACCAACCCAAGAGGGCACATGTTACCCCGCTACTCATCCAGCTACATTGGCTACCTATGGCGGCCCGCATCAAATTCAAGGCTCTAACGCTTGCCTACAAAGTAGTCTCCGGTTCTGCTCCCACCTACTTGAATGCCTTCATACAGACATACGCTACCTCCAGACCGCTGCGCTCCTCAGACGAACGACGTCTAGCTCTACCTCCGGTACGCTCAGGCCAATCCAAACTTTTCTCATCTGTTGTTCCTCGTTGGTGGAACACACTGCCAGTTCCTACAAGGGCAGGGAAATCCCTCTCCATTTTCAAAAAACTCCTGAAGACCCAGCTCTTTAGAGAACATCTCCTCTCATAGCAACACTACAACAAGTCTTGCTGATCTTAGCACTCACCAGCCGTCTTAAACGTAACTGTTAAAAACAGCACTCACTGATGCACTTATTCTTACTGTACTTATTCTTATGTTTTTTTTAAATTGTCCTAATATTGTTGAGAATCGCTCTAAAACTTAAACTGTTTACCATGTTGTTAGTCGCTTTGGTTAAAAATGCGTCAGCCAAATGTAATGTAATGTAATGTAATGTAAAGTGAATGGGAGTGGCAGCTGTGGTTTCTTTTAATCTGTCCCTTGTCATAACACCGACAGTAAATCATGTGGATACCAGACGGTGACCTCTCTGCCTCGGGCAGAGTCACAGAGGAGGACACGTTCAGCCACCCGGGTCTCGAATCCACAGGCTTACTAAGTGTCCACAGCCTCAATGTGTTCTGTGGTTTATCAGGTCCTTACAGGAGGGTGAGGATTGGGCAGGGGCTGAGGTTGTGGGCTAATAGCAGTGTTTCGGGCCAGCATTTTGAGTTTGGTTAAGGCTGGCTAATCCATCTTTAAAACCACCCAGAAAGTAATTAGATTTTTTCCACATTCACAATAAAGGGGTAAAGGGGGACTTCATTAATAAGAGAGAAAGAAATTACAGGTCACCTATAAACAGTTTGATTGTGACTGTCTGATTAACTGGGGTATCATATTTGCTTACAGCAATAAAACAAAATCTTAAAGCAAATCTGGATCAATCACACATCTTGAAATCTATTTGCTTTGAGAACACTGGTGAGTCATCCAGGCTGGTGCCGTAAGCTACAGACTAGCAAACACTGCCCCGTTTGAAATGAATCAGCAGTAGTGTGATAGGCCTCCATTAACGCTCAGCACCCTGAATCATCTGATTCACCCGGCAGTGTGTTAAGTGCTAGCGTAGTGCTATTCAGACAGCCCTCACTTGCTCAGGCAGGTTCATTCTCACACACTGGGACACACACAGCTTAAAGCTGCCGTGTCAGGAGATCGGCCAGGAGAGGGCTATAAAACAGACCTGATGACAGCCTCGCTCCCTCTCTTTCACTCAATCTCTTCCTCCCTCGCTCCCTCTCTTTCACTTCATCTCTTCCTCCCTCGCTCCCTCTCTTTCACTCCATCTCTTCCTCCCTCGCTCCCTCTCTTTCACTCCATCTCTGTCTCCCTTGCTCCCTCTCTTTCACTTCATCTCTTCCTCCCTCGCTCCCTCTCTTTCACTCCATCTCTTCCTCCCTCGCTCCCTCTCTTTCACTTCATCTCTTCCTCCCTCGCTCCCTCTCTTTCACTCCATCTCTGTCTCACTCGCTCCCTCTTTTTACGCGCTCATCTTTCTCAATAGCGGCCATTGCAAGGGTCAGGGTTCAGCCACTCCACTGAATTGGACCCTTCTTCCCCTCGCCTTTGAAGGCACTGATCTAATATTAGAAGTTTCATCCCAGAAATGAAAAAGCAAAGAGGGGGTGGTGGCTCCACAAATGGCCTCACAGTGTTTTAGTACTGACATCTCACAGACACTCTGCCCCTCTGCTAAATGACTAATAAGGGTCGGTGTGTGTGAGCGTGTGTGTGTGGGTGTATTTGTGCATAGTCTGTGTGTGTGCGTGTGCGTGTGTGTGTGTGTATATAACAGTCACTATATAGACCATGTTCTTATTATCCTACACATACTGTGCTGATCACTGTACACTACAGCATGAGTAAGTGTACGGTAATGTGCTGGTCTTGATTGTGATGAATGTGCGTTTTGGAGTTCTAACACATGACATCAGGCACCATCTGCCCCTCCACGATCACAAGCCAATTCCTACAAGGCTGCCAGGCAACCACTGGGGTGAGTGTGACTGTTTGTGTGTGTGTGTGTGTGTGTCACTGTATACTCCCAGGGACATGGGGAGAAGACTGGGTTACACGGCAAAATCGTTCCAACATCTTGTCAAGATTTACAACACACTGATGAGGGTTACAACCATCACAGCAGCAGATGTTTCAAAATATCGAACTGGGAACAGATCCTTTTCAAAAATAGAAATAAACAAAGAAATGCATGCAATGAAGTGGCACTGTTGTGAGCCAAGTCAGTTTCGAAAACAATGTGTGCTGAAATGGCAGCTTGCTATCTTACCACGATGGCATACTGCTCCGTTAAATAAAACAAAAGACCATAATCACTATTTTTCCAATTCCACAGGCGAAGTCGTAAACTTTTAGACACCAAATTCCCTAACCAAACACACCTACTGTGCTTGGCCGGCCACCCCATTTCCATACTTTCGTCCAGCCCCACAAAACCCCTCACATCCCACCGTAGGTGGCTAAAGATTGATCAAAATTGCCACAAATCCAACAACGGCTGACCAGAGCAGGCTTTGCATCTGCTGTCTGGCACCAGCTTAGGGGCCAAGACAGTCCAGGTCTAAGAATTAAAGCACTTGCCCTGGATAATCTTGGGGTATTAAAGTAAACAACACAGCTAGAAATTAGCCAAAGAGGGTCATTCATATTACATGAGCTCCCTCCATTGTAGTCCCCCTTGAGATTTGGAGCACGGTTTGAGCGCGTCCTCGTTAATCCTTCGGGGCAATTGTGTTTAAAAAGTTGATTGGAAGAGGGACTTAAAGAAACAAGTGATTTCACCAGCGAGGTTTGTTTAACAGCGAGATAAGACACGGCCACAGAGTGTTATCTGCGTTGTTCCTGCACTCCAGCAGCACAAAAAACTGCTGCTAAGGTCACATTGACACCTTATCTGCTCGGTGTCTAACAACAATGACATCATGCACAGTTGTTGGAAGGAAGATCTGGGGGGGGGGGGCGCCTGTTGTTCCGCAATGGGTAATGGGTACGCAATGGGTAATAACTCAAACAAAACAAAAATCGGAGCTCCAGGCGAGGATGTGAGCTGGAGGACTCGATAAAGATCTGGGATTCTGCTGCGGCTTTCCCACTAAGGAGGGGAGACCGTGGCAGCGGGCGAGTGTCCGATGGAAGCAGGCAGGGCTTGATCTCTGTCCCCCGGCCAAATAAAGGGATTCCTGAGCGACTGCGGGCACAAGGATCAGCGATGACCCCCGGCCTCATTGTTCTGGCCGTGAAACTATTTGATGACGGCATGTCTAGTAGTGCTGTGCTGTGCTGTACTGTGCACCCCCACACACACACACACACACACACACACACCCTCCCTTCCACCCTCCGCTGAGAAAACAAAGCGATTGTGTCGGGATGCATTTTTGGGGGAAGCAGGGGGAAGAGGGGGTTGGTGGTGGGAAGGGTGGCGGGGGGGGGGGGATACCGCTCTCAATCTGCGAGAGGGGGGGGGATACCGCTCTCAATCTGCGGTGGAGCTCTTCAGTCGCTCTCCTCCAACTCCCTCAGCTGCAAAGCATCATGGGAGGGCAGACCAAAAAACAAATGCCTGGCTCCCGTCTGGTGTCGCAGAGTTACATGGCCTCTTTGATCCCCAGCTCCCCCAACAGAATATAATAAAGCTCAGAAGGAGAGAGGGAGGCAAGACAGATACAACAGAGACTGTAACAGACAAATAAAGGGTGTGGCGTTGAATAAGAGACAGAGTGGCTTCAAAAGCTACAAAAAAATTAGCAGAGGAGACAAAAAGAACGAAAAATTAAGAAAAGGCAGCAAAAGAGGGAGGGAGAATGCGAGCGAAAGAGAGAAAGAGAGAGAAAGAGGAGTGAAAGGGACCCCCTTAAGTCCACTGTGGCACACATTCTGAACCTGCGCCAAAGGGAGCCAAGTCCAGGACACAATAATTATCCCATGCAGTCAGGAGCGGGCTGATTACAATCCCACTTACTTCACTGGGGGGGGGCACCCAGATGCTGTGGCTCAGAGCAAAACAAACGGCCTGGAACGGGACCGAGCGCCTAGTCGGCCCTCTGCCGCCGGGACTGGGCGTGGTGCGCCCGCGTTATGGGACACCATTGTGCTCCATGTGCTGAGCATTTGAAATGTTCCACACATGGGAGAGAGGGAGAGAGAAACTGGTCTACACTGTTCACACAACCCCTGTGGCAAACTGTAAATGCTTGCTTAGCTTAGTAGTGTGTGTATGCGTGTGTGTGTGTGTGTGTGTGTGTGTGTGTGTGTGTGTGTGTGTGTGTGGTCCCAGCCAGAAGGCAAACTGAAACCATTTAACTAACTGTCTCTTAAAACACCAGTCATGCCACTGAGCTGTCGCAGGCTTATATCCATGTGGAAAAAGAAACAAACCCGTGCACACAATACGTCAGTAACACAGACCTAAGCTCAAAACAAATGTGAACACTGAAAACAAACAACAATATGAATCCAATATGTGTTTGCATCAAAACCAACAGTCCCTTCAGATGGTACTCTTCACAATGTAACACCAGTATATTCTAGAAGACTCCATGCCAGTTTCCCAATTGCTCTGATGAGGAATTGGGATAATGGTTTCCTTTAGCCATATAGAATATATATCCCCAAAGGAATGTGCCCCAACAGCAGAAAGCAGAACCATTTTGGCATCTGTGCCACAGCTGTAAGGGGTTTGTCTAAGACTTCACCCCTTGTGAAATTCTACATTAAAGTTTAGTTTGTTGTCATTTTTTCACCCAAATTGTCTTTCTTTCTATGCTCCTACGCGTCATTACTCTGTTGCCATGAGAAGGTCCCAGCAACAAATGCAGTTGTGATTAAGCGTCGTTTAAGTCTGCTGCTATATCAGGGCAGCCTAACCAGATTATTCAACGTTGTTCTGAAAACTCGATTAGCTTTTACTGAATAACGGCCCATCAAGCCAAGTGGAATTACAGATGGGGGTGGGGGATGGGGTGCAAACTGTGGCTGGAGTCCTACTGACTTTGCCTGTCATGCTAAAGGGTCATCAGCTAGAGCCATCATCCCCGTGACTGACCCCAGCGCAAGCGCGAAAAAGCACCAATATAACCATTTGCTGGTAATGAATTCCATCATGAATCACAGCTGTAACGTTAGTCATTTTATCCAGAAGATAAATTATGTGTGTTCAACTGGTCAGTTTTCAAAGAGAGCTTTGGTTTGGATTTTGTAGGTGTTTTGTGAATGTATGTGAGGATATAGTCTTAGTTTGAAGTGGATGATTCTCTAAATGCAATAAAGTATACAAAAGTTACATGAGTTTAGATTTGTGAATGTTGTGCATCAATTATCAATTGTGCAACTGCGTGTGTGTGTGTGTGTGTGTGTGTGTGTGTGTACTACACATTCTAAAATATGTGGCTGAGGACAGCAGTCTCATTAATGTGACTGCTATTGCTCTAATGGACCTGATAGTATCTAGTGTGCCATTTGAATGAAGAGCAGCAGCTTCTCGGGCCATTCTACCCCCACTTACCCCTCAGGCCTGTATAACACTGGCATCAACATGTGGGAGAGAAAGGGAGACTGAGATTAACTAAGAGCATGCAGAGAGACTCAATAATAACATCTTCTGAGATCATCTCCTACAGGTAGAGTGGTTGAGGAAGCAATCCCAGGATTCCCTAGTGAAAGTGGTGGAGTGGGTGGGGGAGGGGTTGAGGAGGATGGGCACGTGGCTCAAAGCAGTTCTTAGCTCAACTGACAACAGAAGAGGAAAAGGCTGCAACTCATTGAAAACATCTGACACACACACACACACACACACACACACACACACACACACACACACACACACACACACACACACACACAGCAAAACAATAACTAATTTCAGAGTAGCAGAAGTGAGCTGCACTACATGTGCCACATTTCCCCAAATAGTACAGCTATATATGGAATTCAGTTGGGTTCACAAGTGTTTTCAAGTGTAATTTCACAATGAATAATTTTCACATATGCCCATAGCATGTTTGTGTGTGTTCCATGCCAGAATGATCTGGAAGAACTAGCAGCAACATTGACATCCCATAGGATCATAGGTTTGGCTAAACCAGTCACTGACGTGTGAATGCAACAAACAAACACCCCCCTTGGAGAGTGTGGTTGGTGTGTGTGTGTATGTGTGTGTGTGTGTTTCTGAAACTCTATAAGAGAACCACACACACACACACACAATTTACATGTTTGTGAGGAAACTGATCTCACATCACTTTAAAATTGGACAATGTGTGTGAGTGTGTGATTCCCTTGTTCTCAACAGTCAATAACAAAGACTGCATTGTGCAGACTGCATTAGGATAGAGATGGTGCTGCATGCTCATCTGAGCGTGAGTACACACACACACACACACACACACACACACACACACACACACACACACACACACACACACACACACACACACACACACACACACACACACACACACACACACACACACACACACACACACACACACACACACACACACACACACACACACACACACACACACACACACACACACACACACACACACACACACACACACCTCTGGGTTGCAGCTCCTCTGTGGGACTGCTGAGGCAGTCACCACCTGTCAGTGGCAGTAATCACACTTTGCCGCGTCTTTAATTGAAGTAATTAACCCACTTGAGAAAACAAACTCTCG
Source organism: Alosa pseudoharengus (assembly GCF_046254945.1). NCBI lineage: Eukaryota > Metazoa > Chordata > Actinopteri > Clupeiformes > Clupeidae > Alosa > Alosa pseudoharengus. The sequence continues at coordinate 25,824,726 of NW_027468680.1, forward strand.
TTTGAATCCGAATGCCAGACGGCCTTCTCCCGGTGTCCCTTCCTGTGTACCCCCGTTTCGCTAGCATGCGTCAAAACATCACCCCCCCCCCTCCACCTTCTCCTCTTCTTCCCAGGCTTGCTGGAGACTCCCATTTCATTCCCGACAGGAAGGCCTTTTGCCAGGCCAGTGGCCACTTCAAAGAGACACCCTGGTTTTTATGTCCTGGTGGGGGCTGTCTTCATTGAGGGCCATCTGAGAGCAGGTCCCCCCACCCTCCCCCGTGGTGACCCATATTCAAGAGCCCCGACGCCCAGTCTCCGCTCCCCTGTCCGGCATCTTCTCCATGGAGATGACCCCTGGGCCACAGCAACCCAAATACTTTTCAAGGGAAAAAAACCTACTGACCAACTTCTGGTTCACTGTGAAACGCCTGTCAGTGATAAGGTAATCTAAAAACATGCTTTAAACAGACATGGGGAAGTATTCTGAGACATACTACAAAACGTGTGGAATGACGTTGACCAGGAAATTGATACAACACAACAAAAAACGAGTGAAAAACAGAGTGACAGAACAGGTGAGATTCTCCATCGGTCTTTGCGGAGGACAAACATAACCTGTTTAACCAGACAGGCCAGCCAAATGAGGGCAAGCTGAGTGACACATACTAGATGGCCTACAAGCTGGTTCCTCTGTAAGGACTGCAACTGGAGATGAGACCAGCATGGAATTGCATGTCAAGTATACCTTTTTTCAGCCTCTCAGGGGAATGCCTAGAGGGTAGGCTGGTCCACTTGCTGCTAGACCCTTAGGTTTTTACAGACTTCTTCCTAAACTACTCCTGCATGAGGCTTGTAAACAGCAGGAGACTGATGAAAACAATCCCATGCGTGAGTTAATGAAAACCTTGTTGAGACGTCAGACACATTATGTCCAAAAAGCCTCTCAGAGCGGCCCGTGCAACAACCGAACCTGCACTTTGATGGAAGCGGAATGATCTGGAATGTATGAGAGATATGAGTTGGCTGCCAGATCTAGGGTCCCGCTAGCCTCAGCTGGAAAAGATCAGAGAGAAATGAAGCGTCTACAGAAAACGTGGACTTCATGTTTTTAAAAAGCATGGGAGCCTCAGTTGCCGACTTCTTTGAAGTCCTTCAGCACTCTGATTACTTTTCAGGATCTGATCCAACTGAAGTCCTGCAACGTGACAGGCCCGGTAATATGGGCTTTCAACTGCATTAAATATTCAGGTGTTATTTAAAAATAGCCTGCCTGCCGAAACTAAGGTCACAGTTGATAAAGATTTACCACAATGCATCTTCACTGTATGGCACAAAGGCCAAAAAGTTTGCAATTCAGGCAGGTTGGTTAAAAGACCAGATATACATGTTTTTAAGAAATATCCATGCACGTTTTAACTGCCTGCCTAGTATTTCTGAATGAAGGTTTTAAGCTGTGAACGTTTGGCATGTGGGAATATAAATATTTTGACTATATATTCCATGCCAAACTACTTAATTTCAATGAAGAGTCCACCACAATGAGGAGGCCAAAGGTAAGCTGGGAACTTTCGTCTCTCCCTCATTGGGAACAACAACAAATCAATGAGGGAGTTCATTAATGAAGAGCCAAGTCTTGACAGCCAACAATGGCCTCGCAGAAGGAGTTGTCCCTGGCAATCTGTGACCGACCCCCTGATGGAGGGCCTCCTTGCTCCCATTAACACTTGCTGAACAAAGGCCAGTGGCCTCCTGACCCCTCTCCGATCAATGCCCCCCGCTTCGCCCAATTAATAGGATTTCCTCACACGGACCATTCTCATGGGCTACCTCGAGTCGTCAGGGGGGGTCCGGTAGGCCCAGCACAGGGACCACGACAGGCATGGAAAGGGGCAGGAATGCGGGCCCCAAATCCACTGAGACAGGACCATGACCTTACCCCTCCCTTTCCCTTTTCTACCCCCCGTTCCTTCAGAGGAGCACCCTTCGTTTTTTGGGATGTCTGAACATGGTGTAAATAAAGGTTTCCTAAGCACAATATGACAGGAGCAATGCTAGTGGGGTTAGATACTTTAAGCATATGCTAGCACTTTCTGTAAACATGGACCTGTCTACTTTTCTTCAAGTATAATCAAACAGACTAAAGTAGTTAGTTGTAGTCCCTGTGATGTAAATTGGTAAGTACAGAAAGCCTCTTATGCGAAGAAAAGACAATCACAGTCCTAGGTGGGGGCAGTTAGTCTGGGCATCTATCTTGTCGGAGGTGGCCCTAATGTCATTACCTTGGGGATTGCCTCTGGAATCCTAATCTCCATTTTGGGAATGCTCGTTGAAAACTTCCCTCCCTGCTGCCACCTGTTCCTGGGCACAGCTGTGCCTGGGTCCTTCCTGGGTCAACCCTTCCAGTGAACTCTCCTATCAATGCCGGCAGCAGCAGTAAACAGAATCATGACGCCTCCCCGGCCCTGCCTCTCAGTCACTTTGGATGATTTCATTCATTATGAGGCGGCTCTGTTTTGATGAAGGTTTAGCTGGGCATTAAGAGAGATCAGAAGGGCGCAAGAACAGCTTGAGCCACCGATTTACTGCCATCTCTGGAGTCTGCTTTAAGACTATGGTTTTAAGGCAATGTACAATAAGCATTGTCTCGACACATCTCTGGTCAACATGGAGACCGTTCAAGCACTGTGCTAAAAGTGGCTTAAGCTGGAGAACCTGTTGAGTGTGTGTAAACTGTGCCTAGAGAGCAGAGTCCTGCAAACAGTATGCATGGCTGGTGCCAACAGTTGCCTTAGACGTCAGGAATGCCACAGGGATTCCCTGGATATCTGCCAATAATCTCCATGCAAAATCATGCACTCGGGCGGCATGCATTACCAGTGCATGGCTGAAATGCCAACAAGCTGGCACAGAAGCTAAATACTGCATGTAGAAAATTTGAATTTTTCATACACGGCACTGAAAAGGAACTATATTTATACGTCGAAGAGCCTAAAAATATCAGGTCTGAGAGAAAAGTGAGCTAGAGAAAGGAAGCAGGGCCTCAAGAGGTTGGCCTTTCACTTTCTCAGGGACAGCCAGAGGAAACAGAGGGATTCTGGGATTGTCTGTAGACTCTACTTTAGACCAGACAGAATAAAAAAAAAACACAACAATGAAAAAAAAAAACAGGCTGTGCATAAGATGCTCTTATGTATCTGATCTGCCCAACAGCTAAAAAAACAGAACTGTGTTGCAATTCAGATAACAGGTAATCACACCAATGTTGCTCTAACATGCATCTAAGACACATGTATACAAGATGTGCACTATCATTGCAGTCATAATGCAGCCGTTACTTCAGTGGTTGCTGAAAAAGACCCTTCATTCCTTTCTTTGAGTTAGTAGTACAATCCAGACTTCAAATTCGGTTTTCCTGACTTGAAAGTACATCTCCTGTGACAGGTCTCGTGATGCAGGAGAAAGCATCCTGAGCACCTGCCATTTCAGTTTGTAAAAGCCTAATTGAACAAGCGCTATTAGTGCAAAGAGCCATGAATTTTGCCGTGAGAGGGGGAAAGAGAAGGAGCGATTCCCTGGGTTTTCTCCAACTCGAGAAGAGCCACTATAAATCCCCTCAACGTGCAGGGACTGATTGATTCTGATCCCCCTTCCCCTTTAATTCACCGCCAAATGACACCCGCCAACACTCTCGGGAGCTGAAGAGAAACAGTATCAATACTGTTCCAAGCCATGGTGCATAGAGCAGTACACGTCCGACAGGTCTTGTATCATCAGCTTAGGAGCATCACAACAAGAGCAGTGCACCAACATAGGCGTCTGCTGACTCAACTCCTTGGAGACCTTGGATTACCATTATTTTAGATAGCAGCACTGACAGTGCTGCAGATGATGACCTCAAAGAGGCTTTACTGAGTCAACAGAAATACAGGCAAGCAACAGTAAAACATTTCATAAACAGAAGCTGATGTTTTGGTTCTTTTAGTTGTCTAGTGATTTGGTTTAATAGCCACTACTTACGTAAACAAAGTCCCCGAATGTGTCGAGCTTGTGTACAAATAGCTGTACAATAGACGATACAGCCTGTTCTATTTACACAAAACACTTTTAAGGGTATGTAGTCCTAACAAGACCATCAGCTCCCAAATGACCTTTTCCAAAGTAGTAAACAAGAGCAATGGGTCACTGCATTCCCAAGGCAAACAAGTAGTTCAACTGGTACTGACAACTGAGCCACCGACTCAGTGAAACTCACAACAACAGTTAAACAAAGCTACGGCCAGGCCTCGGATCTGAGGGTGCCTTTCAGGTGGACTTAGGACTTCTAACTTAAGGCAGCTGCCTCCACACAATATGTGGAAGTGTTCACATTCCTTTCAAAGTCACAGCATCTAATTGGACCAACACATGCAGGTTGTCCTGATAACAATTCGCCTTGTGTCTTTTTAATGCTCAGGAGGAGATGGTCACAATTAGATGTAAAAATGGACTGACTTGTTCCACATTCTCTTCAACACTCAATGGGATTTCCCAAAACATATCAAGTCCATTCATTGGAGGATTTAGGACATGCATGGTAACTGTAACGACTATGAAGAAATTATTTGGAATGGATTACAAATATAATCTAAAACAGGTTTAGACTACATGTGTCAAACATGATTTCTGTCAAAAGTAGCATATTGATGTGTGCTCATCTGAGAGATAGAAGCATATTATCTAAAAACAATGGATGGGGCTGAAGCAAAGAATGTTAAAAAGTAGCCAGTTGCTTCACTGTTACTGAAGTCAGTGACATCTGATATCTTACATATCACTCTACTTTGCTGTCTAACTGAGATCTTTCTACAGCCTCAAGAGTGTTTTTTAGAGAAGTTTATTAGGTTACCATAGCATATCAATTCACTATGGACCTCTGAGTGATTTCCACCACAAATGGGTTATAGAAAATACACAATGCCAATGAAGTGACAGTAGCCTATATTGTGCCGATGATTTGCATTTGATATATTTGCATTTAAGACAAAATCATGATGCCAGCAAGAGTAACCAGTCAGGTAGGCTAAGAAGCTACTACACACTTGAAACGTTGACAGGTGCTACGATTATCAAAACAAAACAAATCAAACTTAAATTTGATGGTTCGCTTTTGTACATGAAAGCATTAAGCCTAAAAGTCTTACTAGCAGCTGAGAGGATGTGTAGGTAACTTCTCAATGCATATGGGCTACAGACGAGAGTCTCTTGTATTTTCTGTGGAGGGCACAACTACATTGTGTGTGTGGGAGAGGCACCCATCAACAAAGAGTGTCTGGTTGGCTTAGGTTAGCAGATGTTTTTGTGCTCATAATACGGAATTAACCCCATCAACAAGAAACAGTGTGCAACTAATAGCCTACTTGCCCAATATAGCCTAAAAAAACCGGAGAGCGATGATCAATCATAAGTGTAGCCAATTGAGATGGAGAGGGAAAACTTGACTTGAGTGCTAGTCAGGGACAGAGACGACTCACCTCCTCCAATGCAGTCACAGTATTTCTACAATGAGACATTCGCGTCGTGAAGTTTGAAGCTGTGGGCGCTTTATAGTCCTCATTCGTTTCGGCTATGAACTCTGACACTGTGATCTGGTCCGGCATTTTATTCCCTTTAGTTTAGGTACAATTATAATGTTATTCCAGAAGAAGGCCCCCTTAAAACTTGCTTACTCCAAAAGCAAAAAAAAAAAGTTCATAAAAGATAGCTTTGATAGAACGTCGTATTGGAAATCATAGCTGAATTCCGTCTCCAACAGTCCCTTTCCTGTTACTCAAAACGTCAACCACGAAAGATACTGAAGCCGAGTGTTGTGTGTTGGGCTATTTGTAGCTTCGCTTCTGGGATAGTCCTTCTGCAGTTGCAGATATTCCTTTCAACTAAATGGACAATCGAATTGATTCAAGTTGTTGCGATGAACGGATTTCCTCCGTAGTCTTGCTCGCGCAACACAGCGGTCTTTAGGTCAAGCCACCAACCCGGGAAAGCAAGCAGCAGGCAGGCAGTGCGGTTCTCCCACAGACAACAGGGCAATTCAATTGAAAGCGCAGAAAGTGACAAAATAAAGGTGGACGCGATTCAATGGAATTGCACCGACCAATGGGGTGCGACTGAAACTAGTCTAGGTCCAATCGGAGTTAACGCAAGGCGTGGTCTTTAGTGAGATTACTGTGCCAGCCACACCGGCTTCTTAAGGTGGATCACTGTTGACTGTACCATTGCGCCTGGGATTCAGGTCATCATATTTTTCCACTGTATAAAAATGGAGTTAAAGACATTTATTTGAGAAAGGTAATATTAAAGAGTATTAAACATATAATGAATGAAATGTGTGGAAGAGGAGAATGTTTAAGCAGTTTTGTTTGTAAAATGGTGTTGGTTAAACATTCATCGGTGTTTTGAGATATGCCCAAAATGCCCAAAATACGCATTGCCTACATTGTTGTAGGTTGATCGACTTGCTAACATTTATGAGACAATAGGCTATAAAACAGCCACCCTCACCCACTCTCTCTCCTCACTGGATGTTTGTTACATATGATGAAGTTCAGAAAATTAAGGATGAAAAATGGCTACTTTGAAGATCAGTGATAGTCATACAAGTGGATTTTACTCTTATTTCTGCTAGTACTCTATCAGTGTAATCTTTCATACTTATTTATTTACCACAATTGAGCTAATTAATTCTCAGCATATTTTACAATGCCTATAACAGCAGCTGTCTCTGGGAGTGCAGTGAGGGCCACCAGCCATCTGTGGCATCCAAAGCTGTAGAGGCCTCAGCAATGGGTGTCATCCTGCTAACTCACTCCAGTTATCTGTCATTACATGCCTCTGGTAGCAAAGGCTATCAATCTGTCTGTAACTTTCTTCCCATTCATCTCCAAAAATACTTGTATATGTGTGTTAAATGCACACGCCTGCTCATTGTTCTGTAGATGTTGGGACTTATTCTGAGGCAAACTTTTGCAAGTAGAAAGTACACAGCAAATTGAAAAGAGTTATTTTTTTGGTGTCAGTGATTTTTTAAGGAGGGTAGAGTTAATTATACTCTGAATAGAGTCAAATCCCACATATTCAACTCTCTGTTGATATATAGTTAGTGTAAAAACAAAGTGTCATGACGGAGTGCTTTTAAATTGACACTTCAAGTGTCATACCTGATTTGACAACTCTGTAACTCTGAACCTGGCCGTGACACTCAACGTGTGAACGTCACCCCCGCCCTCATTTCCTCACATGCACCGACCACCGGCACCGACAGAATCTCAAGAGTCTCTCCTGCTGTCCACACTCGGTCCTCAACAAATCTATGTTGTTCGGTAAGTAATTAATATATCGTATGTTAAAGTAATAGTTTGATATCAATATTTTTTCTTGTTCTTTTTTTCATTCGATGGTAAACTAAACTAACTATACCACCACACTGTTACACGCCACCGCAACTTGTGCTAATTGCAGTAGCACCATCTTGTAAACATTTTAGTTAACTAAAACTTTGCCCTTAATGGTAATGAAAAGTTTGCAACTTTGCGCGAATTTTTCACTTTGAAGAGCTTAAGCTAAGTAAGTTAATGCTAACGTGTCAGTATTTTGATGGCTTAGCTTGGCATTAGCTAGCGTTAACGTGATCATTAGCCAACGTTAACGTTGACTAGCATTAACGAACGCTAATTAGCTATAGTTCCATGTGCGTGAACATTCTGTCTGGCATGCCTCGCTTGCTAGCAAGCGCTGATAGTGTACGATTGTGTAGTGATTGTTTAATAGTTCTATGTAGCTCATGTAACGCGGTGCGGCTCTTGCTTTGTTGTTGTAATTCAGAAGACCTTTGTATTTGATCACAGAAACGTTTGTGTTTGATCAGGTTCATTGTGGAAATAAATGTACAATCCTAGTTCATCTTGTGTGCCCTGACTGCCTGGTAGCCGTTACACTGCATTTGGCAGATGCTCAGTATAACTTCGGTAATGATATAAGGGCTGATTTATACTATAAATTCATACTCGACGTTCCCGACCTGTTGCGTGACAATGTGACGTCACGAGACCGTAACTATACTCGCGCCGGTGGTTGCGACACAGTTACACAGGGCACACGAGATGAATGGGATTTTTGTCATCCCCGTCGTTTCTTGTGATAAAATGTTGTAAAAGTTGCATGACATTGGCTTTCATCGACCACTAATTTAAACTGCATTACATTTGCCAGAGAAAATATGTTGAAAGCTTGAATTTGAACATGAATTTTCTAAAATTTCTACAGAAAATGCTGGCCAGGGTAGAATATAGGAGTCCAAAAATACATGAAAGTTCAACAAAATGATGAAAACTTTGATTTTCTCCAGTTTCTTCAAGCAGGTTTGTATCCACCTATTTTTTAAACTCAAAACAATAATGACTTACAAAGGTCAAATCCAAATGATATGGTTGACATGGTAGCTAAATGTAATTTCTCTTTGTATTATCCTAGTAACAGACATATTTAGCCTGCAGGCTGAATCTCTGAATGAAGGTCTCCTCAGCTTGACTGATACATCAGGTACTGAGGTCGACGCAGACATATTTGATGAGCTGAAAAAGTCAGGGATCCAGAACTTCAAGATTGGATATTGTCAGTATCCAGTATCAGGTATGTTTAATAACGTTATCTTGGTGTAAGTTATGTGTTGATATATCCTAGCAGTTTATGATTACTTATGAGAGTTAAGTTTAGAAATAGTTTTATATAAGGTCTTACACCTGTTTATGCATATTCCAAAATGTGTGTAATTTAGGCTGTTTATTTCTTGCCAACTCTAAAATTCTTTTAAGTATTTTAAAATATGATTTCACTGTCATTTTGTCAAGGATATTTTTTTTAACGCTTCTCCCTAATCCTTATGGAAATATTTATTTTATTTCCTGTGGAACATTTTTAGTAGTCGAAGTATGTCTTGTGGCAGACGAGACACAATCCTCAGTATTACCAGGCCCATCAGTGTCACCAGTGTCATTGCCAGCACCCCCTGTGTCAACGTCAGACCGATCAGCATCACCAGCTTCTTCTGCTTCAACAGCTTCTACTATTCTCTCATCCACTAAGAACAGGAAGAGGGGCCTTGGTGACCTGGACCATGATGAAGCAAGACAGGTGAAAACAATGAAAGTCAAATTTTTAAATGTAAATTAGAATGGAAAATTATTACGCCTAGATTACTAGCACTTGAACTGCCACCATGCATCTCATAGCAGGTCATTGTTAGAAGTATATCTAAAATTAATTTAACAGGAGTTACTGTTAGAATAATTAATTTGCTTAAGCTGATATGTAAAAAATGTCTTTGCAGAAGATTGAAGCTGTCCTGAGGTCCAATCCAAAGGGTGAAGAAATCTTCAAAGAATATTACAAAAAGAAAACGCTGTCGGATGCAACGCGTAGACAGATGATCAATATTTTGATTGCAGAAATGACTGAATCCTACGGGTAAGAAATGGTTTGAAACGACCAAGGATAACATGCATAGACTGGATACAAATGTAAATATGCCACATTATAATACATGAACAGCATGCATTCATAGTAGGTTGTACAGTTGATACTTTGTACTTTGATGAACACTTACATGCATTCTGTATAGAGGAGCAAAATTATGACTATGTAGTGATATGCATTGACCAGCTCACTTATTTCAGACCCTTTGATAAACAATACTCTAATGACAGTGACCGAGCATACATTGTTCCATATTATTATATGTCTTAAAATATTTGTTTTAATATGTAAATATGTTAATGTGGTGCATGATTTAAAAATAAAGGTGTTTTAACTGAACTTGGCCTCATTATTTTAGCAAACTTTATTTTGAAAATAATCCACCAGAGAGTAAGAGTTAACATTTAACACTACTTTAAGTGTTGAGAAAATGTTACACTGGTTAGTGTTAAGCAGTGTTAAATGTTTTACTCTACAGAGAGTCAATAAGTAACACTGAATCAGTGTTAATGTGCCAACTCTCCAAAAAGTGTTAAATTAACACTTTGTGGTGTGGACCCATATAGACACTTCAAAAGTGTTGAAATCAACTCTGACAGTGTTAATTTGGGTATACTGATTTTGCTGTGTATGACAATTTGTTTGGCAGTTTGACAATTTGTGCAAACTCTGCAGTGACAAAAAGGTGACTGGGTCATATCTCCTTCTCTTTGTCATTTCTCCATCTCATTGTAGCAGGTGTGTCCAACTGAAAATGCCTTTTTGTCAGGAGAGAACTGTGTTCATTCTCATTTAGTTAGCAAAGGAGAACCAGAGGAACCCTTTGTAATACCCTGTGAAAACTGTAGCATACAGACAAAGGGAGTCCTCATAAAAGGCCTACCCTTGATGAAAGCTCTACACCCTCTTGCTTCAAGAACAAAAGACTAATTAAGATGATAATTAGGCAAAATCAGTGGTCTGTGCCTCTGCAGTCTCAACAAAAAGAGCTGAAGCTATATCACTTACATCTAGTCGTAATACCATTATCACCACAGAGAGAGCTGCCTACTGTGACTGCTAGAGACTGCATTTATCATAGCTGCCAGATCATGGCTGATAACTGTACCGCTGTCAAAAAAATGAATAGGAACGCTGGCATTATGGATCCTGTTTGTTTTAATTTAAGCCTTTGGAAGGGTTTTTTTCTTTATTGAGGTTTGAAGGAGTGACTCTATGTGGGCATGGAGTGTCTGTGTTGTTCCTGTGCTTTGTGAAGAAAAATCTGCTGACGTTTCCTAGTTCATTCAGCCTCGGTAGGATGGACGTCTTTATAAATAGAGTCGCAGCACCAGCCTGAAACCCCAGCCAGGCTTTAAATCACAACGCTGGGATCTCCTGTTGACTTACTTTCATCCCACTGTACTCTCACACTCTCTCCTTTACTCTCTCCTTCTTAAAGGTTCCATACCCTCTGTCCATCTCTCTTCATCTATCTCCCTCACATCCTGCCTTCTCTCTTTCTCTCTCTCTCTCTCTGTCCCGCCCAACACATCCCTACAATCACCAACATTTTTCATTCCCATGTGCTACAATGCACAGCTGAACTGTAAAGCTGCCCTGACTGTAGCTGGTGGCATTCCCCTTCAAATCAAGCGCCGTAACCACTGGACACCATACATTACATGTGTGCGCATGCAATCATCTCTCTGAGTTATGGACCAGATATTATTACGTGATTGCGTGTGTTGTGCCAAGCAGTATCAATTTTTCTTTCCCAGTTCCCCATACCTTACAGAGCTAAAGGTCTGCGTACTTGAGCTATTTTATTCCTTGTCCCTCATTGTTCAAACAGTGTAGGCTTGTGAAACTGCCGCCTCACTTGATGCTTTCAATCTGTTTAATAAACCCTGAGGAGGCTTGTTTATTACCCTGCAGCCTGCCTCAGCACGGAGCCAAAACTGAATTAGACCAGCGTCGCTCCGGAATATCAAACAGCACAAGAGGCCTTCTCTCTCCCTCTGCATTTTGTCTGCGTGTCTCTCTTTTTTTCTTTTTGCCGCAATTCAAATGAACTGTCAAAACCTGCGTGAAATATTATAGCTGAATGGAAAGTCAAAGCAAGCTGGCAAGTGTGAATGCCATAGCTACGGGGAGCGCAGTGGGCAACGGGTTTGCGAATGACATCACACTATATTAGGATTCCCTTAACGCAATCCCGTCGGAGGAGAACAGAACACAATTGTTTTCCCAGTTAGATTTCAAACAGCTGTCCAAGATGACCGCCAAAAAGCAATTTATCCAAAGCTTACAACATTTTATTTTTCCATTTTCTGATTTTCTGATATTGGCCCAGTTGACATCACAAAGCAAGGAATAAGGAGAATGGGTGTGGGTGCTCTCTGTCCCTCTTTAAGTCTCAATGAGTTATGTTTTCCATTCATGGAATCGTGAAAAAATATCATGCCAAAACCTTGTCAAGAGGACAATGGGACAGGAAAAACTATTCAAGAGCATAATGGACACTGGGAACCTATATCTAGCAGTATTTATACAAACATATAACATTCAGGGCCCATTTATGTATTTTTCTACATACATAGACTTCCTTCCATGGTGGACAGGCTTTCTCACATCAGGGAAAGGATTCCAGAGTGGCAAGGTCACAGCAGCTATTCTGGAGAGATGCTTAGGAAAGCCATTTTAAAACCAAAATCTCTTTCTCTATTTTCATAGGTCTACAAATAACCTCTGTGTGGTGCACCTACCTTGGAAAAAGAATGGCTAAGCACAATTTAGTTTTGGTGTAAGTTGCTTTTTTTTAACAACCTTCACATGGAAAAGGGCTCTATTCACTTTGTTTGGGTGGCGAGCCAGCCGTTCACATCTGTACCTGTCTCTATGACACCCTGAGTCATCCTGGCTCAGCTCCTATCTTATGTGTCAGCTGGGAAGTAAACACTAGTTGTAGCTATGCATGTCTGTTCTTATACCCCAACTGAAAAGGCCCCTTATCCACCACAGCTTACAAGTCTTGTACGCGAGATCAAGATAGTATGGGATGGCTTTATTTTGTTCACACCTTAGGGTGTTTGTCATCAGTCTCGTGTAATTACAAAACATATCCTTGATGCAGTCCATTATCCCTCTGGTTTTCAACCACCACCACCACCACCAAAGAACTCAACCACCTCAAAAGAATTTGTACTCTTTTGAAAGTCCCATCACACATTGGGATCTTGAACATAGCATTTGAATGCTTACAGGTGAATGTCAGTCAGAGCATGTTAGTGAGGAAGACTTCTATTATGCATATTAATGTTTTGATCCTGTCATTAAGTGCATATATTTTTGGATTACAAAACAACATGTCTAACACAATTTAGATTATTATTTGTGATTGAAATTACCAACTTTTTCAGTTAGGGAAATGTGAACTAGAAAACAAGCTGATTTGCTTAACACATTTACCAAGGCAAATAAGAATATGCTTGGACTGTACTGGCATTCTGGAATGGTGTATACAACACTCGCCTTGACAGAATGTTTTTACCTCTGCCCCTAAGTTATTTAAGTATAAGTTGACAGCTTGATGTATTTTGCAAATGATCTGACATCATCTTTAGTGGTGCCACTGCCTCAGACATTCCTCTTTCTTGGAATTCCTAGACAAGTTACTCATTCTCTAAAAATAAAAAATACTCTGGGGACATATGTGAGCATACATATGCACATATCACATATGCCAGCTTTAGTGATGAGGATAATGTTGGCTGGTGATCTGTTGGCTGGAATAATCTGTGGCGGCGGTTATGCTCTTTTAAAGATAGATAGATAGATAGATAGATAGATAGATAGATAGATACTTTATTGGCATTCCCCAGGGGAAATTCAAGGTCACTAGAAGATCAGTAGAAGATAAATATATACTAAATACTAAATAAAATACAAATTATACTAAATAACACAATTCTAAAAAAACAGTATCCACATAGTGGGTGATTAATCAAACAAGATGCGCTTGCAATGACTGAGGCAGGGACTGAGCCTGTGATTCTCTGTGCATAAGGTAAGGTAAGGTGCTCTGTGTGAATGAGTGTCATGGTGATGGTGCAAATGAGTAAGTCAAACAGTGCAACAGTGCAAGAATAAGTCTATATATCTATATATATATATATATAACTATATTAAGGAAGGTATAAGTGTGGTCACAGTTCGGCTGTGGCATGGAGGGAGGGGTTGTGCATATGTGCTAATATAGCACGCAAACAGTGAGGCAGAAGACAGTGGTAAAAAGTGGCTAGTGGACAGACAGTTCAAGACATGGAGGTGGTGAAGAGGAAGACAGACTATGCGGAGAAGTCTATTTCTCCTCTTCCCTTAAGTGAAGCATTGAACAGTTCAATGGCCCTGGGGACGAATGACTTCCTCAGTCTGTCTGTTGTGCAAGGCAGTGAGCGAAGTCTCCAGCTGATCAGGCTCTTCTGCTTAACAATAATGTTGTGGAGTGGATGACACTCATTGTCCAAGATGTTGATCAGTTTGTTCAGGGTCCTTTTGTCAGATATTGAAGTGATGCACTCCAGTTCAGCTCCCACTACAGAGCCAGCTTTCCTTACCAGCCTGTCAAGTCGCCCCGCATCCTTCTTCTTTGTGCTTCCTCCCCAACATACCACTGATGGTGTGATTATAGCAACTCTGTGTTAATGTGCTATCTATTCATGGAATGTACTATGCTATTGGTGTATGGAAGCTATTTTATGTAATTATTGTTTGGTGTGTTTTTATGTTTCTAAAGAAACACTGGCTTTTACAGTTGTTGTTTCCTCCCTGAATATGTACTGAATGTGCTGTTATATTCTCCTGGACCGGACAACCATTGAGCTCATCTTGACAGTATTTCAAATTAAATTTGAAAATGACATTGAACACAAACACACAAGCCTGTGGTGAAAGGAAACTAAGAACTATCAAAAAATAGACTGCATGCTTAACAAAGGTCAGGCTTGCCCTGGAGCGGACAAAATGATTCTGTATTCATGAGCAGAGGTCCATTAGCTTTATGACAGTGGGGGAAGGAGGCAGGAGTGCAGCAATTTCTCTCTCTCTCTCTCTCTTCTCTACCTACTATTCAACGTTTCCCAACCCCACCTGTGTCATCTTAATTGGCCCAAACTGGTGGGAGGGAACATTACACCCACTGTGAACAACACATTCAATAAGCTGGAGGCCGCAAGAGAGCACTATAGAAAAGCCAACCAAAGCAACACAACCACGTTTCCTTGAATACACATACAGTTCACTGTGGGGCGAGAGGCATATTTGTGTTTCCTGGGAGAGCCGTCCGGCGTGACAGGAAATGGACTGGTGTCAGAGAAAAGGGGCTCCTCTTGATTTAGCGTAACCCCGGGTTACCAGCTCGACCTGCCGAGGAAGCCGGGGCTGAATGGGCGCCCCTCTTTCCGACGTGTTCGCCCGGCACCTCCTCGCTGACAGCTGGAGTGAACTCCACGAGAGGAGACCGTCTGGGGGTCGGCTGAGTGAGAGGCGCTGAAAAAAGGCCCCTTCATGTGGACGCATAAAAGAGAGATGGAGGCATGCTTGGGTGGAGCGTGTCACTGGAGATGAAAGTGTGTCCCTCAAGCAGCCCCCATTCTGCAGCACTTGCTTGGTGTGGAGTAGCTGCTAGTTTGCTTTGATTGGTTTATTGTTCGGCTTGTGTGTCCCCAGTGAGTGAGCTTGTGTTCCCTTTTGGGGTTTTCATTAAGATGAGAAAAGGGTGGGCTGGGGTGGGGGGAGCGGTGTTAAGGAATTCTGGGATGTTAATGAAAGAGGGAGCTGTCAGAGGAACACTCTGATTTATTGGCCCATGAGAAGGGCTGTCAGTGCCTCTGCCTGAGTGAAGTATGATGAATGAATTTAAAAAGGGAAAAACACTTACATGATCACTCTCAGTCATTTCACTGTGTAGCTTTAGGTTATATATCACTATACAGTGAGGCACACAAGGAAGGCACACTATATGTTTCACAATGTTAGTCAAGAAAAAGCACACATGACAAGGATCATGTGACGTACGTCCACAATATTGATTAATTGATCTCATAGCAAAAAGTCACCTTGAATTAGATTCCAGGGCCATTCTCTTGCCCGCTCCTTTAATCTTGTTACTGTATCAGCAGAGAATACTTAATTGGTTTGGAGCACACAGACACCCTTGATGAATATCAGATTTTTAATGGAAACACACAATGCCTCCTCTTCCTGATAAACCACAAAGCTTTCTGCCTCGGTGAGCAAAAGCAGCAAGGAGTCGGCTGGGAACTGCCGGTAACTGTCTGAAGCTCTCGCAAAAGTGCTTCCTTAAATTTTGGGTTTGCCCCTGGTCCATGTGCGCCCTCTTCCCTCCCTGAGAGGCATCTCGGCGTCTTTTGTGTGCCCACGGTCTTCTCAGGCACTGGCGGCCAAGTTGAACGGGATGGTTGTTATCCGAAAAATCCGGGGCTGTGGGTGTTCAGTGGCAAGACCGGACACATTTCAAGCGAGGGTGGCCAGAATTCTGGACAGAGCATTTACTTGCTGCCAGGATACGGACAGAGGAGAGAGAAAGAGAGAAAAAACTGATTCAGTGCATGACTCACTCCTACATCTTTGCTCCTCTGTCCTCTACAATCCCACAGTAATATTTCCTCTTTTTCAGACCCCTGAAAGCTACATGAAGAAGTAGTAGTAGAAGAAGAAAAGACGTTTCAAGCTGTGTGAGGGTAAATCTGTCTGTCTGAAGACGGGGCAGAATAATGAGGGGGAGTCTTGACAAGCAAGGTCGGGCTGCGGCTGTTTAGAGTCTTCTGCTGCATCGAGGCATATGCACATTTTGCTGCAGACACCCATTCACAAAGAATAGGGAGTGCTCGGTTTTCTACTGCATAGACTGACTGTGGTGCAGGCATTTCATTATTCTTTGTTTCACACATCTGATTGAAGCCACTGCACCACACAGCAGTGTGGTGGTGGTGGTTGTACACTCCCTACAAATCCTGTAAAAACTACAGTAATCCCTAAACACTCAGCATCCCCATAATTTACAGTGAATCATCTCCTTCCGCTGTTTTACTCCAACAGCATGGCACTATAAAGGGGCAAAAAATACCAGTACAGCCCGAGACTGCTGTCTGTGCTATATAGCAATTATGTAGGTGCAAACAGCAAACTCAACGGATTTTGTTTTTAGATTCTACACACTCTACAGTCGCCACTCTCACTCTCACATGACTTTTGAGGAAATCCATTTGTCCCTAATTACAGTAGAAAAACTGCACTGTAAACATGAGGGGATAATTTCAGATTTTTTGTTAGCATTAGGATAAGAGATCCACAGTATGGTTGTCATACACAGGGACACAGACTGAAAACAAACACCCCAACGCCCATCACCCTGGGCTATTTATAGTGAGTGTGCTGTGGCTGAACTCTGCTTTGACTCCTTACACAAAAAGATTTCCTGTCTCATCACTATAGAAAGGAATTCCCGGGGGCCCAGGTCCGGCCCGAAGAAGAAGAAAAAAGCTTTACTATATAAGGACAGTGACAGAGAATGGACTGGACACAGCCAAACATGTTTACCCGAATATGGAATCTGAAATGGCAGACAGTTTTGTCATCCTATTTTGAATATTACAAGTTACAGCGAATATCTGGCATGATAAGTCTGATGTGTGTCACGGCGGGCTCTAAGCAAACCTGTTGGGCCACATGTTTGTTTGTTAGCTTACAAAAACATGGGGTCAAGCTAATGATAAACAGGCAAGTATTTGTTGTAGTGTCATTTCCAAACGCACGCATATAGACACAGAGAAAGACCAAGTACTGCAGCACCATCCAAACAAGCAAGCATATGCACAACAAACAAACAAGAACATAACAAACAAACAAGCACAAATATGTTCATCTTGTGACCTCTGGCTCAGGGAGCAGAGAGAGCGAGAGAGGCCAGTGAGAGCTGTGATCTAGTACTGAGTTCTTGCACCATATGCCAGAGGGGGCCGTGGAGGAACCACAGAGCCGAACACATCGCAGCCCTCTCTCATCAGAGGCAAGGAAAAGTTGCCATGGAGACACTACAGTAGCAAAGGCATCGCCTTTCCATGCAGACAGTTTAATTGGTTCTTATTCTCACTGTTCCAAATGTTAGAACTACATCACAAGCCGATGACGGTGCGGATGGTAATGAATGCAGGGAAGAACATTCTCTCTCTCCATCCAAGTTCACTTGCCTTTTATACATGAGATATTTCACAGTGAAATTTAAATAGGGGTTTATATAAGAGCACACCATGGACAGAAAGTACCATGAAAGTCTCTGAACAACTAATACTCATTAAAAACTGAACACATCAATAAACTATGACTAGGGAAAAATCCTTCAGCAAGATGTTATGCCAAAAATATTCAATGTATATTTGAATATTACAATTCATGACCTGACCTAACATTACTTTTACAGACATCTAAATAAACCTGATCAAACATATATCACCAAACTAATGAGCTGTCATTTATGTGACACACTCGACCTTTATTACCAATGAGCACTTCTGTCTGTAAAGATCCTAGCTGACACTTCCACCCTATGATTACAGTTGGGTAAACAAACAAAATGAGCCGTTATCAAGACCTAGCCATAAATCGGCTCTGAACAATGTCTCATTTCAGTTCTCATTTCCTCAATCTTCATCAGGGCTGAATTGGAATCGGTGCAACGTGGGAAAGCCGGACTGTGGTCGTTCTATATTCTGAGCACACTATTCTAAGACCTCTCTGTGGGTCCTCCTGACGCCGCTGAGTAAATAATTCAGTCATTACTCCCTTGAACACACACACACACACACACACACACACACACGCACACACACACACACACACACACACACTACCACTACCACTACCACTACCACAGTCTCACTGTAGATCTGCTGAGTCACAAAGCACACAGTGAAAAGACTTCTCTCTCTCTCTCTACCTCACTCTCTCTTTCTTTCTCCCTCCCCCCCCCCCCTCTCTCTCTGCTCATCTATGGGCCTGTGTGCTAAGCAGGTGCTCAGTGGTTGCCAGTAGTAACAGAGGTTTGTATTTACTCAATTACTCAGATGGATTGGTCCTCCTAATGATCCTAGAGGGAAAGAAAACTCAGGTATTCACATAAGCAAACCTTTTCAGTGCCACTATAGTAATCATTGATAAAGATCGGGTTGCGAGCTTATGGGGCTTTTTTGTAAATGTACCACCTTGCGTTGGATTAAATTGTTGGCTTGTTGACGGAATATGAAAAAGGAAAAACATTTTCATACTTACTTTTCCATGGTAATGAGGGTGTGGGAGAAGTATGCACAAACACCATTTCATTTCTGTTAACACTGCCTTCTTTAAGAGTCAAGTCTGACTGGAAATTACTGCTTCCATGTCCAATAAACATTGAGTTACCTTCTGTCAAACATGGATGCTTCAACAGTCTCCATGTATATTCTCTTTGACTCAGTTATATTTCATTTCTCTTTTCCTACATAAAGCATCCTACCTGATGAGCAAATGTTATAATATTGTAAATTGATACTGTCTAACATAATTGCACTTAATGTTGTTGATATTTGTGCTGCCACATTTGTGGAACTATAATGTTGACATGTCTCTCTTTCTGTGTGCCTTAATCAGCATTTTGTGTCATGGAAATCGATTGTGTTGTTTCAAAGTCACTTATTCTTACACTTAATTTGAATATAAAATGTAGTTACATTTCATTCTCTACAACATAATAATACAAGGGCCCATGTGTCTTCCTCGTTTTTACAGCAGACTTCCACACCCACTTGCCACAAAACAGTAAAAGCTGCACTGAAATGAAAAGCCATTAAGAATAGGTATGTGGCGCCACCTGATGGAGAGAAAAAACTCTTCACTATAGAACATTTGCTGCTATGGTTTGGTAAGCCTGTTGATAGGCAAATGCTTGCTTGCCACTGGTTTCAATTTAGCTGGTCATTGTAGAATACTTTAAGACCACTCTTAGTGTAGAAGACTAAGTCTACTAAGAGTTGTGGTCTCCTATTATCTCATTGCACCACTGTATCACCATAATCTAGCACTATAACTTACTCTAACTATAACAATATCTAGCACTATAACTACTGCTTTACTGCTTTTTTAAAAAAAAAAAGCAATTTCAGTCCAGTCTTGGTGACTTATACCCTCTGTGATGAACCTGTTGCCACTCTGTCAGTGTATTGGCCTACCTCTCTAGTCCTCAAACTGTGTAGGCTGTGTGTGTCTGTGTGTGAGAGAAACATCATCATCATGTGCCATGTGCAATGCTGGTTTGACCTAAAAGAATGGAAAGAAGGGATAAAGTGTGTGATTGGGAACTGAGAACTGAAATGGCTAGATTCACATCAAGTGCAGGGAAAAGCTGCAGGGCTTATCTTACAATAAGCTTTACAAGTTGACCAAAGCAGCTTTAAAGGCAAATACGATGGCTAGGCTTCATCATATATATCAATGCATATATCAATGTATATATCAATGTTTATTTAATTTAGCCTATAGAGTTATATGATTAAATGTTAGGCATAATACCTAAACCTTAGCATTTAGTCTTTTTTCTTGCCTAACCAAATTTAACCTCCAGATGGCACCGTTTTGCTGTAATTTGGACACAACGTCCAGATAGCAATATAACTCACAATGAAGTGATGTTCCTCCGCATGCCTGTCATTTCCATAAGATTTTATATGAAAGTGTCAACTGAGAGACATTGTGGTCTCCCCAAACAAGCACCCATACAGCGTTTGGCTAAATAATCCACTTCTCTACAATCCACCATGTTGACAAGGCTGAAATGAAGGCTGAGTGTGGGTGAGCAAACCAGCAAAACAAAAAATGGTTTATTCCATTTAAACAATTTTAAGCTGTATTTGCTTTCATTTTAGAGTTAGAAATTCAGTTTAAAAGATCATAAACCTATCGAAGTTCATCTTTCAGGGATGAATCACTGAGCGTGATTGAATTGTGCGGAGGCGGGGTTGGCTGAGAGGCTGGACTCGTAACTCCACCCCTCTACCTTTGTTGTCGTTGAGGCTACATCATTTGCGCCTCGACTGACAGGCAGTCAGTTGAGTAACAGCAAGCTACACTAGCCAGTAGTTAAAGGAGGAGAGTAAATCGGGGATTTGTCTGAGAGGGAGAGGGGAGCAAAGATTCACATCTGAATCATGGCTACTGAAACATCATCTTGCACAGGCTCCACTCTTCTGAGGCCGATCAGTGAATTCATTAATCTCCCTCTTGATCAGGTAAATTAAAACGAATTTTAATGAGCAATGAACACGCTTTGTCTGTGCTTGTTAGGCGACTGGCTCGACGATAGCTTGTGTTGGCTAACATTTCAGCATTCCTTTGCTGTCGCTTGCTAGGGAGCTAGCTAACACTGGACTAAAATCGCATCCATGTCTGTGTTAACAGGTCGTCAACCGTACGGAATGTCTTTAGCTACCATTTGTTTCCCAGTAGCCTATTATGTTGGCAACACAATCCTGGAAGATATCCAAACGCATAGGCCAGTTTTGTAGGCTACAAACATGATGCTGTGCGTTCTACTTGAGATGTTGAGCGTGTGGTGCTGACCATCAAGATAATAATGGTGATAACGTTAGCCTCCTGGCTAACGCATTCCTTTTTTATAATAGAATACTGTAGGCAAAACAGATTAACAGCACGCTCATCCACCATACGTGGGCTACGAGTGCATCAATTGTCACCAGATCCTTGGACGATTAACGTTGTCTGACTGAAACAGTCGTTCTTACACAAGTCTGTCTGTCAGGCCGTTTGTTCCCAGATGATAATAGTAGGCTGGCTGACTAGCATTTGATAACAAGTCATAGTAGAGAAATGTTAGCGACTATGGTATGCTGCAATTTAGCTATGGTGTTTTGGGCTTTAAGAGGGCTATTGTAGATATATTAGCTTTAAAAGGCTGGTATTTTGCGCCTTTGTGTGCTAATTTTAGTCGACTCCACAAATATAGGTCGCAGTACTGAAACTGTCACTTTGATGCTTTTTATGGAAGAATCTATGTGTACAGAATATAAAGGCGTAATTTGTATCAAAACGTGAAAGTCCAACAGTAGAATGCTACTTTGTTTCTTTTGGGTTCGACAGCAGTGGGGTAGTGTCCCAGCTGCCTGATTGGGCGTGAACTCGCATTGCGTGAACATTTTCTCAGTCCTAGATTACTTCCAAGTTCCAAATTTAGCCGTCGTATGCAGTATACGTTTTCACTCGGTACAGTATATGGACTTGACGTGACATGATTGGTCGTCACTCGTTTGACTGATTCACGCTCAGCAAATGCAAATTGAATCTGCCAGGAAGAATCGAAGATGTTAAGTTATATTTCCCTTTTAGTTGGACTAAACAAAAGCCCTCTTTAAGCTTGCACATCCCTTAAAACTATTAAGTTAATACCAGCTTTCTCTCGATCACCCTTAGTTTTAAACCGATTAGACGACATTCGGCCATTGATTCGTGCAAGCGTCTAGCCATCAATTAGGCCTCCAGTATTGAACGAACACGTTTCGAAATATTCGAGTGATGGAAAATGAATGAATGAATGAATGTATGCATTGGTACTCGTAATGGCAAGCAGTCCTCTCGGCTGGCTTAACGAGTGGTTTATAGTCCAGGCCTCAGACTTTGTAGCCTAAGCCCCCAAATGTTGCACCGGTAGACTTGGTCTACTGGGTGGGTGGGAGTAGCCTATTGCAACCCACATACTTCTGTAAGAGTAGGGGACATTTGTCTCAGACTATCTCCTTGGCAGTGAAACGTCCACCCAGGCCCTGGGCTTTGTTCCTCTGGACTCAGTGGCAATGAGTTACATTTCTCTATAGGTCAGAATCCGGAATCAACTCATGAACTACATGTTGAGACGTGCCCATTCCTCCTCTTTATTCTTACTTTCTCTGGAATGTGGCATTTCAACTTTGTGTTTCCTGGCAGGGTATCCAAATATATATGCAAAACTATAATGATGTATGCGTGACTGTTACTATGGACACTTCAAGCTTTTTCTGTCAACTGGTAAATTGCTGGGTTAACCAAGGAAAATATGGAAAATTGACCAAGTGTTCAGACCTTCCCTGACCAACATTTAGATATTAAAATTATGTTGGATTTGAATGTGAAAACATGTTTCCACCTGCTCCCCATTATCTTTTCTGTGATTGTAGTAATACCACATTTTGAGATCAGTTTGGCCAGTTTGACATTGAAGTCAGTGACTGACTGCATTCATTTGCATGTAGAAGTGGACCTTCAAACTTTACTTTAGAGACTAATCACAATATGATGTTCTGCTTTCTCCATCAACATGTGGTGTTGCCAACCCCCATTTTTTAGCAGAGTTTGTGTTTGAACCCCTTTGTTGTAAATGTCACAGAAGGTCTACACTTACAGCCAAGCATACTCTCTTCCCTGGCATGGTCAGGTCAAGGACGTTGTCAAACCAAGCTGTCACAAGATCCCTTTCAACATGCGTGTTGATGTTCAAGAAAAAACAAGTAATTTCTGCTTGCTATGCGAGGGCTTCATCCTCCATTTTATCCCAACACATATTCCAAGATCAAATTTACACTTAATGACATGACATTTACACGAGTGGTTAGGAACAGTACGATCCTATCTTGAGTGATGGTTATGCCTATGATTGGTTATGCCCCCGTTTTTTTCTCTTTTTACAGTGTTTTAGTTCCTCCAGTGCTACAACTGTTATTTCGTCCTAGATTATGTCATAAGGCCTTAGCTCTCTTTGCATTCAGTTGTGCTAAATAAATGATGTGCTTTGCCTTGACATCGTTTCCCCCTGCTTTGACTGCCAGCTCCACAGTCTCAATCTGTCTTTAAATTAGAAACTGCTCTGTTTGCTATCACAGTTAAAAACCACACTGTCTTTTTAGGACATGAGCAGAGGTATGCAAATCCGTGGCAGGGTCGTGATGGTAGGGTGGTGCCATACAGCAACAGAAACAGACTTATGTGATTACAAGAGACATTGTTTCCTGTTTATGTCATAAGGAAATGCCTGCCATAGGAAATCAGTGGAGTGATGATCAAGTTGCTGTTGTTGTTGGGGGCCATCCAGTACTAGGCTACTACTACTACTTAAAACCAGATGGCACATCCTCATTATGTCACTCTAGTCACATTAAAGACTTATATGTGTGCGGCACTTCTCTCCTTTTGCACATCCTCATTATGTAACACAAGAAGTCTAATCCTAGCATTTAGTAAACAAACAAGATCTGATATGTGCAGAGACTGTTTAGATTGAAAGAGAATGGGTGTGTTCACACGTACAGGAATTGGCTATGAGCTTTAGTGAGCATGCACATTTACATCCTGAAGCAGTGGTGTCTGTCTGACATTTTAATCAACAGTAGTAGTAAGTTTCATTGAGGCAGAGATTTGTTCTTGAGTTAACACCTCCTCACTTCCTGGCTGCTTGTTGTTGACCTTTGAAGGGAGCCATGCTCATCAAAGCAGAAATTGCTTTTCTTGCAAGCAAAGCTTTCACACACTCAAGCAGTTGGTTGTTCAGCTTGACTACTTATGGTGCATTCCAGACAACTTGGATGTAGGAGGTCGGACTTCAATTCCAACCTTGAAATTGGGGTAGATCGACTTACCTCGAGTTCAGAAGTGGGAACTCCGACTTCAAGTGCCGTTCCATTGTACTTTTTCCCAGGAGGAGTTCATAAGTCTAGACTTCAGTAAGCCTAGATTTCATTCAGTTTGTCTGGAATGAAATTGGGAGATTCCAACTAGGAAATTTCTGACTTTCGAGTTGTCTGGAATGCAGCATTATTCACCTTTCAGCTGGCTCCCACACAGCCTTGAGTGTTGTTGGGTATAGACATGATTTTGTGTCAGGCTTTGACAGGCCGCATGCAGTTTGTCCATAAAACTCTGATGAAGACACTGCACCCTGCGCTCTCTGTTTCATTATGGAGATGGAGTGTTGCCATTTGATAGGATTATTGTGAGAATGAAAGTTGTGATTAGAGTAAGACGGGGGGGGGGGGGTCTCAATCCTGATCCTCCTTCACTCCGCCGACCCACCTGCACTGACAATCTGTGCCTGCGCCAAGCCCACCTGATTAATGTCAGTGTAATTATAGTAATGCTCTTGATTGGCCAAATCAAGTTTAAGTCAACAGAGTAAGTCAGATATGCAGAGTGGGACAAACAGACGTGAAGAGCAGGGGGCATCCAGGAGGAGGACTGAAGAACCCCTTTTGGCAGAAATAAGGTCTGGATAAGGCTGCCCATGTTTTTGGCCTCGTGTTGCACTACAGGGTAGAGCCATTTAATGTATTTTAGATCCTAGCCGAAAGCTAAGACTAGCTTTAAAGTTGCTCTTTGTTTTACCCCGTTGTTAACGCTGTGTTTTTGCAAACAGCTGTGTGGTCTGGTAACAAGCGTGAGCTTGGGTCCCCTGCCCTGTGTCCATGGAGAGCCCAGCAGGCGAACACCGCTAAGCCCGGATTTCTCAGAGGACGCTCATACTACCCTCCTCTGGCTCACTCATTTAATTGGTACCCCTCCGGGAGGACCTGTACCACTGATTGATTTCGAGGTGCGGCACAGTGCAACCTCCGACGATGCCATGAACGCGTATGGGTCACTCCGACTGATGCAGCTTGAGTTTTAATGACCAAAACTATTAGCCTTTCAGCAGGCAATTATTTTTGCCCTGGTGTGTGAGATCCAGGCCATTACTTGTTCATAACAAGCATTTCTGACCTGTTTTTCCTGTGTATCAAAAAAATGGGGAGTTTGTTTTGACGCAATGCCAGGCAGTTGTGTCATTTCAAATGTGAATTGTAGCTTATAACCTGAAGTGGCTTAAAGGAATTATCCGGAGTAAAAGGCACTTTAGATCAATTTTTACGGATGATTGGGAGTACATACGTTGAGTTGACATCAAAATCATGTCATTCGCATGTGTTTTGAGAAAGTTCGATTTTACCCTTTTTAGTCAAAACTCGTTAGCCTGGAAGTGACCCGGGCATGTCATTTCGCCGCTACAAAACGCTATTTTTATACCCCTTCTACAGTTCCAAACAACATTACACTTATGTGGTAGTGAGTAGAGGGTCCCTAAAGCCAAACCGAAGTATCCCGAGGTCTTTATGTGGTCGGATAGAGAGTCCAGAATGAATTTCATCAAGCTAGTACCTTTTTACGGAAATGCTGCTGCTGCAGCTGCCATCTTTAGGGGAAAGTCCGTAGGAGTCGATTGCAGAGCCAAACGAGTTTTGACTAAAAACGGTAAAATCTAACTTTCTCAAAACACATCCGAATGACATGATTTTGATGTCAACTCAACGTATGTACTCCCAATCATCCGTAAATTGATCTAAAGTGCATTTTACTCTGGATAATTCCTTTAATAGTGAAATGATGCCACCACAAATTCTCATTCATTAGGAGTTCTAATTACTGTCATAAAGCAACAGAGAGCTTAGATGATAAACTATTATTATGTGCTTTGATTTTAATGGCAGCCCCCCAGACAGGACAAATGGTCACTTCATTTGTACCCTGCTGGTTCATCCAAATTCTTTATTTGGCTGTTCTTACTAGGGCACCTAGCCTGGAAACCAGCCGACTACAGGGCACCGTCAAGGTCCCAAAAATGTTTACCGAAAGCAAATATTTTAGTTCCTCTCAGATACTAGGAATTGAAGATAAAGTTTAATGAGTATTGATCAGATTCACCATTCTAGCCCAGAGGGTGATCTGGATCTCTGGACCCATGCCAGTGTATGGCCAGGCAGGGAGGGGACAAGTTTAGTTGGTTCTTATATAAATAGTATATATACTCTTGATCCCGTGAGGGAAATTTGGTCTCATTTATCCCAATCCGTGAATTAGTGAAACACGCTCAGCACACAGTGAACACACAGTGAGGTGAAGCACACACTAATCCTGGCGCACTGAGCTGCCTGCAACAACAGTGGCGCTTGGGGAGCAGTGAGGGGGTTAGGTCAAGAGCACTTCAGCCGTGCCTACTGTTCGGGGTTCGAACCGGCAACCCTCCGGTTACAAGTCCGAAGTGCTAACCAGTAGGCCATGGCTCTTATGTGTGCTTTTCTGGGGTGTTTGTAGTGAGGTCCTACTGACCAACATACAGCAATGCTGACTCAAATGCTGCTGTCTTGCTGTGCCACCAGAGTTAAGTTTAGAGGAAATCTTTAAAAAACATGGACCTGTTTGAAACCTTGTTTTATCTATTAGGTAGCAGGCTTTTTGAAATCTCTCAGGTCTCGTGGGACAGACCTGTGCAATTCCAATTAATTATTACCGGTATACCAATCCAGCAGGTGTGTTTGCTATGGGACTTGGTCTATCCGCTGGAGGCAAGTCGGCCTACCAGGAGGGCTGAAATACCTTCAACAGTGGAAATCACTCTTGTGTGTCATTTTGAAAAGCCATCTCTCAATTTTTGTTTGAATTAACTGGTTTCTATGGGTGCTACTTTTGTAAGATTTATGAGAAATCTTGACAAACACTTGACTCATCTTTTTTGATGTATCATTAAAAATTAGATTTTTAAAAGTCCACTCCCAAGATCGAGACATGGTCAAAACTCTTTTGATATTCCATTGCTATTTGTAGTGAATTTATGAATGAAACCTAAGCATTTTAATCATTTGGTTACTTTACACCCCTACACCCAATTTGTCTTTAAAGTTATCTCTTGGATAGGGTTGCAAAGGAGTGGAAAATTTCAGAAAAAATTCCGGAAACTTTCCATGGGAAGTTAAGCTGGGGAATTTTGGAAATATTCCAAATTAGAAACTTTAATGGAAATTATGGGAATTTATGGGAATTAACTGGGAATTTTGGGTAATTCATACAAACTGTTTCATATACAAACATTAACTTTTTATTTCGTAATAAGCAATATGATTTGTTTGTTTGTATTTTCGCTTAGCTTAGCATACAAAGCTAGTTAGCATGCTAGCGGGAATCCCATTCTCTGCCTATGGTTTACTAGCGTGCTCAGCTAGCAACATTGAAACCACGGAACTGCCCAAGATGTACCACGTCACTCAACAACAAAATCTGATTGGTTGGAACATTGACTGATTATCACTTTGCCCAGTCAGAATCCCAGAAAATGGTAAAACAAATTAAAATATATATATATATATATATATATATAAATAATGACATAACATAACAGCCCAAACTTCATAGATTATGATTATAAAGTTATCAAGCTTAATCAGACAGGCAATATGAGCATATGGTTATTAATCATCCCATAGTTCTTATGCAGAATGACGTACACCCATTTAAATAAGATTAAAGTGACGACAAGCCTGTAACTGGGCAACTCTGTTTACAAACCCTGTTCACAGTTATTCCCACACTGGGAATTTTTTTCCCCCATGCACATAAGTATAAGTATAAGTATATATACTTTTTTGATCCCGTGAGGGAAATTTGGTCTCAGCATTTATCCCAATCCGTGAATTA
This sequence comes from Alosa pseudoharengus, assembly GCF_046254945.1. NCBI lineage: Eukaryota > Metazoa > Chordata > Actinopteri > Clupeiformes > Clupeidae > Alosa > Alosa pseudoharengus. Next base: position 25,852,793 of record NW_027468680.1, read on the forward strand.
GTGAAACACACACAGCACACAGTGTACACACAGTGAGGTGAAGCACACACTAATCCCAGCGCAGTGAGCTGCCTGCATCAACAGCGCCGCTCGGGGAGCAACATGAACGCACCATAGGTTTCCTTTATGTCTAGTAGCCTATGCTGATTGCTGTGTGCATATGATTGACGTATGTGCAGGGTATACATTTGACTGAAATTGCATTAAATCAGGTTGTTTTAACTAATATTATGCTGCAAGATGGGGTTTTGTCAACTACATTTATGTTTCCTGTTATTGACTAACTTGCCATATTAAAAATTCCCAGTTTATTCCCATTAATTCCTGTTTATTCCTGTTAATTCCCATGGAAAGTTTACAACTTTGAAAATTCCTGGAATTGTTCATAGCTGACGAACAGTTTTGTTGTGCTGATTGGCACTGATTGATGACATTTCTAATCAAAAGTAGGCTATATAACCAGACCACGGTATGCAAGGCTAAATAAAACCGATCTCTGTGGTAACAGAGCTGAGTCATAGTGACTACTGACTGCGCCTTCTGAACCACTTCTATAGTCACTAGCTGCCACAGAGCATGAACAAATGAGAATACTATTTGATAACTTGGATACATGGCTATGCATGCAGGCTCTCATGCAGCATGTATAAGCCTCCACCTCAGTCTTGCATGTTGACCGCAGTCTGTGATTTTTAGCCTGTTTGTCCCTCAGGCCCTTCACTTAACTGAGTGTTCGCTTCTGGAGCCGGGAAACTAGGAGATTGCCTCTTTATGTCAGCGCCTTGCAGGGGTGTAGCTTAGCAACCAGTTCATTTTCAGAGCTCGCTCTGGAAACACGTCTTAGTCTGGCCCTGTCAGATTACCCCTCTCTCTCTCCATTCCAGAGGAAATATCATCCGAACATTCGAACCTTCAGAGAAATTAAAGTGTGTACTGTGCTTTTTAATTGCATAAAATTTAGAAATCAAAATCGGCTCACAATTCACAAACTCACAAAACACAATAAAGTTTTTTTGTAAGATAGCAGTGGTATTATAAATACAGTATGTAAAGTAAGTCTTACAGTTTGTCTGCTGCAAATACTTTCCCAAAGCCTTCCTGAAGGACTTTGAAGTTGTGTGATATCCTCAGGGTATAACATTTTCGTAGAAAAGAGAGCCTCGTTGTCATTGTAATTAGGATTAGGTGACAGACTGGAAATGCACGGAGTACTTTAACAAAGGTGCATTAAAGTGTAATGTCTGGCACTGGCAGGTATTTAAAAGCATATAAGCGGTCAAGAGCAATTATTGAACAATATGATAAGATTACCTTGTAAAACTCATCAGTAGAAAAATAAATAAGGGAATGTGTCAACCCACTTGCATCAAACGGTGTCTGTTTCTCTGATGCCTATGAAAAGTGTTAGACACAAGTTCCTGGGAGTGTCACAGTCAGAGGAAGGACTGTGTGGACTGCTGGATAACAGATCATCACAACTTCATCATCTCCGTCTTGAAGAGAGTCAGTTCGAAATGAACTGGGAAATGATGAATGACCATATCCTGCTTGCCATTCACCTCACTCGCACCCCCCCCCCCCCCCCCCCACACACACACACACACCTTTCTCCAGTTTCTGTACTTTTCCGTTACAGGTGTGAACTCAGTTTACTATAAACAGAAATGAAATTCAGCTGAAATGAACTACCCTTTTCTGATAAACCAACATCTGATATTGCCCTAGAGACCATGCAGCTGCGTGGTGATTTTACGCTCGGGCAGATTGTCTTGCAGTATGACACTGAATTTATCTAACACCTCCATCCATTAAATAAATGCTGCACACAATCCCTCTAAGTCACATCTCTGCTGACGGCATACCAGTTTGATCTCTGGTCTTTGCGGCACTGATTTATGGTGTTTATTAATGTGGTGTAAGGGGACCACTAGTGTGTGTTTATACTGTACATGACTGTGGCTGAGATGTATACATATTTCCAGGAACTGGTAACTACTCGCAAGCATTTACCCATACACACATTCTCCAGTCTATTTCAAATGTACATTTCCATTACTACTGGGAAATGTTTTTTTTGAGGAGCACAATTTACAACTCTGTTTATCACTTGTCAAGGTTTTTTTTTGGTCCATCCCTTTTCTGGAGTCTTTGTAAATCTCAAACAGCATTTGATTTCTTGTTACAGTGTAAATGTAAACCACTGGTTGTGATGGCCTCTTACACAGCTGTGAAGATAATTTGAAGGAAATGAGTAAGTGTTGGTGGCCTCCTCTGGAAGGAGAGGTTTGAGGGTGAGGGAGAGGAGGACGGCCTCTTGTTAAAAGTGACAGACTCTCCAGTCGGCTCTCAGTGGCGTTGTTGCGGGAGGGGGGAGGCCTCGCTCTCCATCAGACGCGCCTCTGATTCACTGGCTAAAAATAAAAATGCGACAAACCCTGACACCCCCTCCTCTGATCTCTGAATGTAAAAAGCTGGTGCGAAAATGAGCTCTCCCTGAGGGCCATCGCACCTGGCCCCAAAGAGGCTTGGGATCATCTCGTCTGAGCATGCACGCGCTCTGTCTGTCTGTCTGTCTGTCTGTGTCTGTCTCAGAGATCCCTGTGGAGAACCTGCTCTTCTGGGTTTTGATGGTATGATCAGCGAAGAGTAAAGGTTACGTATTTGTCTTTATAAAACACTGTCAACAATTTTATTAATTTGACAACACAACACAATTATTTGTGGATATATAACCTATGTAAAGGTTAAAGATAAAGGACAGTCCAAATAGCCATATAGGAAATGGATAGCCATAGAGGAAATGGATCATGTTTTTTCAGTTTGTGGGTCTTAAGGCTCATGATAAGCACAATACCCATATTCTAAGAGCAGTTTTTGTTGAACAGTGCAGTCTTTTTAAGACTAGGCAATCTTAAGAGGGAATATAGGAAAACAATTCATAATACCCTCCCAAGACAGCATCTTGCTACCAATGGATTAGCCCAGGAACATATCCATTCGACATGGATTGCTAAGGATAATACAGTCCTGTCCTGTATTGTCCAGTCCAAGAATGCTTCACAAAGAACTCTTATGTATTGTAAAGCCTAAGGGTCAATTCAGTTCTTCAATTCAGTTCAGTTTGTGAAGAACTATTGTGCAGTAATAGAGCAAGCGATCATATAAGTGTTGGTGGAAAAATTCCTAAAACTGAGACGCTGAAGGATTGTTTCTGCAATTTCAATGCCTGTCCCTCAAAGCAGAGAATTTACAAGGATGTCAGCTCTCCCTATGTCACTATGTCACTATGTCATCAAATGATTTCTGGTGTGACCTCTTCAGCAGTACGCTACTTTTCAGTTCTTTAGTCATTAGTCGCAAGCCACCTCGTACCTCAAGTGCCTTACAAACATGTTACCAGTATTGTTCAAGGGTGGTCCTTGTTATTCTCTCTGACTAGTGACTTGAATGAAAAAGTATCTGTGAATGGGGAAAAATCCCTTTCTTTGAATTGGGAGATGGCCAGGGTTCAGTATATGCACAGTGTCTGTTATCTGACAGAGTACAGCTGTTCAGATGTTGTCTGACCACACACAGTTTAGATAAAGGATGTATCGAAACTGGGAGATGGCAAGCCTGTATTAAATGTATGCTCTTGACTTCTCTGAGCTGCTGACCAAATTGCTCTCATTTCTTTAGGCATTGTCACACCCCATTAATGAGAGATCTGACACACACACACACACACACACACACACACACACACACACACACACACACACACACACACACACACACAAACACGGGGACGGATGACATTGAGTGGAGATGACATGACCTGTCAAAACGTCTTGTTATGTAAGCCAAAGATAAGGGGAGGAGCGTTGTGCACTTAGGGTACAGGGAGTTGTGGAATGGTCAGTGGAAGAGGCTAAACTAAAGCATCATAGCTAACAAGGGAGAGAGTTGACATTTCGCATTGTAGAGAAGGCCCCTCTCTCTGCTTTTTGCTAGACATAACAGACAAACATTTGCAGACAAAACGTTTTGTTGCAGAACACATTTGTTTCGTAATTCCATGCTCTGCAGGTTAAATCAATGTTATTGTGAGTTTAGAAGACATGTGAGACATGTGACTGTCTAAATGATTTAAAACCAGTCTCCTTTGTGTGGTGCAGTGTTGTGCCTGACTAGGGTGCTAGTCCTCTTAATTTTTGTTATCAAAATCCCTTTTATCTTTTTACCCACAAGGCCACTTGCAACCCTTACTGTACTCAATAGCGACTGAAAAATAAATGAGCATTTTATCAGTCTTTTGATCATGTTTGACTTTCTTTCTCACCCTCTATTTCTTCTCTCTCTCTCTCTCTCTCTCTCTCTCTCTCTCTCTTTTTCTCTCTCTCTCTCTCCACACTGTTGGAATCTGTTCACCCTGTGCTGCTGTGATTGCCGAGAAGCACTTGTTGTGGACTAAATCAGGCAGGTGTACTGGCCGGTCGCTGCCTAATGGGTTTTATGACTGAGCTGCAGCTTCCGCTCCTGACCCACCTCGCATGACCTTCAGCACCATGGAGGAGGAGGAGGAGGAGGAGAAGGGAGAGGAAGAGGGACTTGATGCAGGTGACTTGTCTCCTTGGCATCTCTGTTAGATTCACGAGGCAGCCCTCCTATCATTTCTGTTTCGGCAGGGATGGTGTGCTATTTCTGGGATCCATTAATAATGCATCAATTCTTGCCGAAGAAGTCTGACTCGGTGGAGGATTTTTCAGCAACAAAGGAAACTTTTTCTTTTTCTCCTTGGTTTGAATGGAACTGCTAGAGAGATGCAAGCACTGTAGAACACAGTGAGAGAGGGAGAGGTAGGGAGAGAGATTCTGTTCATCTCTACTTGAGTTCTATCAAGGACCATTCAGCTCCACATGAGGGGGAGCGGTCAGCGCTCCTGGCCTGAGTCAGTTGGAGTCCCGTCTCTCCAAGCCAGACGGTCAGTTCCGTCGAGCGGTCACCTTTCTGCTCCCAGCTGTGAAGGAGAGTGTGTGTGTGTGTGTGTGTGTGTGTGTGTGTGTGTGTGTGTGTGTGTGTGTGTGTGTGTGTGTGTGTGTGTGTGTGTGTGTGTGTGTGTGTGTGTGTGTGTGTGTGTGTGTGTGTGTGTGTGTGTGTGTGTGTGTGTGTGTGTGTGTGTGTGTGTGTGTGTGTGTGTGTGTGTGTGTGTGTGTGTGTGTGTGTGTGTGTGTGAACACATACGAGTGTGTTTTTGTGTTTAGGGGCAGCGAGCCGTGGCAGCAGGCCTCTGGGGGAGAATGATTGTCAGGCTATTTATAGTCAGCTGCGGCGCCTCTGATGGTCGGATCAACAAGCTTTAGAGGAAGAGAGAGAGAGAGAGATGGAGAGAGTGAGACAGAGAGAGAAAGAGAGGTGGGAGGAGACCCCACTGCCACTGGTCTGATGTTCTGAGCCGGACAGTGCTCATTTTGCACCACATTTTGCACAAGCAAATTTATAAGATCTGGCCAGGGGACAGTCAGTCAGGGCACAGCTCATAATAACATCCATAACAGTACCAAAGCTGAGAATTGCACAAGGCATTGACTGAATTACAGCTAATTGCACAGCGAACAGTTATGAAGATAACATTTAAGGCTGGTTTTAGCACGGTGGCTTTGATGATTTGAAATTGTCTAGTATAATATAACACCGCTGACAGTGTCGCTGACAGTTGACTGTAATAAACTCAAGTGTGGCACAGCTGAATCGATAGCAGTAGCAGAAGAACTGATCCCAGTCCAGCGTCGCTGCACTGTGCCATGTATGGGGCCCCAGCCTTGCTGGGCTGCCTGAAAGCTGACCAGGCCTGGCCTGGTCTCTGGCCTCGGTGGGAGGGTCGCTGCGCTTGATGTGGAACCAAAGTAGACAGCTGGCCCCCGTCCCCCCCGGGCCGGCTTCACCACGGCCTGCATGAATGGATGAGCAGCGATGGGATGAAGATGCGGGAAGACGGAGTGACTGTGAGGAGAAGCCTGTGTGTGGAGATAGACACCAGGAGGGGAGGAACAGACTGACTGCTGAACAGTCCGAGGATCTTAATCAGACTACTCTCTTTTGGAACCCAGCTCCCGTTTGGCTCGTGCGCTTGCCCCCCCCCCCCCCCCCCCTCCCGTGTGGAGATCTGACTTGAGAGTGTTGATGGCGTGGCAGCGTTTGCCCGCGAGCATGTGGTATTTTTAAAGTGCCACTGTTGGGGTGGATCAGCTGGCAGAACCACAGATGCCATTGTGCCCTCAGGGGCGCCTCCGTAAATAAGCCCAGCACCACCTTCCTCGGGGGTTGAGCTTGGTTCATGCAGACGTGAGATTCGCTTTGATTTCAATCGGCAGTCACACCTGACATCCCCCCCCCCCCTTATTTCAACATCAAATGTGTAAAGCTCAACAGTTGTGTGTGGAGCCGCATGACAATCCGATTTCTTCCCTCTCATCTTTTCTCTCCATCTCGCCCACACAGTGTGAATCCACAAAGCCTTTAAACTCATCTAGCACTACTGTAGTTCAAGTCAAATTCATGTAGATCCTCCATCCTCGTATGCACATAGCCCACTGTGCTTTTGCCATTGATTTAGCAGGCTCTCAGAGCTGTAGTATTACCAGTTCTATCTGTGGCCCTCAGTGTGACAGTGCAAACACTAGTATTGCCGAGGAGTTGGCGCTTGCTCACCCATGGCACTGATTGCAATGATGACCTCACCCGTGTCATATGCTCGATGTCGACTGAGCTGCGTGATGTGGTTTGGTCATTCATTAGAGTCCGGCTTAGAGGCTGGCTGCACTCGTTTCCCCCCTCTTATCAACCCTTCCTTCCCTTTTTTATTCAGTTGCCAAGCCTTTACTGTATTCATCACATACTTTATCCTGATGAAACTCTGTTGACTTCCTCAATGGGAAACTTTGTTTTTTGACTGCGGCTGCATGGTAATGAGAGTGAGTCACTGGGAACCAGGCAAGGAAGGGCTGAGGAGACCTGGGCCAGAAGTGCGCAGCCAAGCAAGAGTGGGAATGCAAATGGGGGGAACGTAAGACCCTCTCTGAATGAAGCTGCTGCTAATTCAGATATGAGGCTTGCGAGGCCTCCTCTCCAGAAGGCATGCCAATTCCTTGCTTGGGTAAGCAGTCGGCTGACAAGTGTGGGTTTTTGGGTTGTGGCCCAATTTTGTGTGTGTGTTTGTGTGTGTGTGTGTGTGTGTGTGTGTGTGTGTGTGTGTTCCTTCCTCCTTAGGTTATGTTTTAAAAAAGGAGATGGAAAGATACCAAGGGGTGTGTGTGTGTGTGTGTGTGTGCGCAATAGTTCATTGCAGGGCTCCCGCGGGATAAGTAGCTCGCGCTGCCGGGCTTGCCAAGCTGGTTCAACACCACCAGCCAGTTTCCTTTCCTGGTGTGTGTCTGTGTGCATTTGCTCACATCTCATTGATACTATCAATCATAGTAAAAAACTATGCCAACTTGTTTCTGCTCTACAAATAGTTTATTATAGAGTGTCAGATTCTATGTAGATGTAAAGTTGTTTAACATTTAAAGAGCGTGCTACACTATGCTAATAAAACTTTCATGCTGCTGTGCATGTAGACAGGCCAGACTGCATAATACATTGTCTGCATCTCTATTCAGTACTACTGGTGAAGACTCATCAGCCAGACTTGCTGGAGTTATCTCGATAAAATGTACCCCACGTACTGAAAAAAGGGGCCAACGCTTACCACCCTGTTTGTTGGCAAGCCTCTATTTTTGGAAAGACACCATGCATAGACAATTTTCAACCTTGTCTGTGTCACCAGCCAAACTCCCACCCATCCATCCATCCATCACCTGGCGTGTACGTCCTAGTGAATCATTGATAAGCTCAGTGCAGACGACGTCTCTGGCCCTGACGAGCCTCTGTCCTCTGATGTCTCCTTCTGTGGTCCAGATGAACTGGAACGTTGCCGGTCACCCGGATGACTGTTGAGCGTCCGTCTCGAAGCCCCACAGCGAGCCAGGCGGCGGCGATCGTGACGGCGGGCAAACAGAGTGAACGAGCCTGGCTATTTGTTTGGTCGGAACAAAAGCGCCAGCTGCCACCTTGTGATTCTCAGCTCAGGGAGGGAGGGAGGGAGGGATGGAGGGAGTGGGTGGGTGAGCGCCAAGCCCAGGCTGACTGCTGATGGACGGGCTGGAGAGGCGGTAGTGCCCACTCACATTCACCAACAGACACACACACACACACACACACACACACAGACATACACACACACACACACACACACACACACACACACACACACATGTACGTATCCCAGTGCTGAGAGGACTAAGCTGCTGTTCGCTGATGTTTTGTTGGCCTTCTCTCCCGCCGCAAGGCTAATTGCAGCTTCGTCCCTGTAAGATAAAAAACATCCTGCATTTCGGAGCCCTTTTTAAGAGGATCATGTTGAACATTTGCTGTATCCAGCCCCCGGTGGAGGCGTAGGTCTAGCAGTTTGTTGTTGTTTTGTTTCCTTTGGTCTTTTTATTCAAGTTTTGCGTGTAGGGTGTTGGCGCCTCATCAGTGTGGGCCGGGAAGTACACGGAGTGGCATAAAAAGCTTACGTGTGTCTTCTCCTCCGTTGAAATTGTCTATGAAGCGACTCTGAGACGCACTGCAACACCTGGCCGTGTGTGTGGGGGGGGGAGGGGCAAACAAGCTCCCCGGAAGCTCCTTTTGAAGTGCAGCTTTCATGGTTTGGGTGGGTGCGGGCAGGCGTAGAGGGCAGTAGGGTAGGTAGATGGGTGGTTAGGGGGATGTGCGTAGGGTGCGGTTGAGGCAATGAGTGTGGTTCTTTTGAGCCTCAGACTTGCGCGTGTCTTCCAACCTGTCTGTTGTCTGTGGAAGACTCGGCACCAGGGAGAGAGGGAGAGAGAGAGAGAGAGAGAAAGAGAGGAAGAGAGAGCCTCGGCAGGCACTTTTTAGCCAAAAGCTTTGGGCTGACTTATTCCTACTGCCATTTATAGAAAGTTTTAATACACGTGGCCGTACCTCTTCTGCAGATTTATTACCCTCCCTTATTTTCATTGTGTTTTTTCTGACTACAGACTTGAATTATTCATACCTTTCATTCTTCTTTAATCCCACAATGGTAGGCTATAGAATACTGCACTATAGGCCTATTAGAGTTAATAATATCCTTATATTCATAGACTTTTTAAACTGCATTTGTAAAGATTTGAATTGTATTGCTTCAGAAATTCTTTAGAACCATACTGGCTGTTCAGGAAGTTGTACCTTCAGTGTAGCCCTGTGTGTCTGGTTGGCTCTTAGGGAATAATATTTTTAATTTTATATTTATATATTTTAACAATCATTAGGGCCTCACATAAAGCTATAATAGAATTGTAATTAGTGCATAAAAGTTGTGGAATGTGGGCGTGGAATGTGGATATAGATGGAATCCTTGCAGAACAACAAAAGAAAGATCTAAGCAGATGCTGGCAATACAGCAACATGTAGGTTCACCTGTGTGCACAGGAATCCCATAATACATAGGGATCTGAATGGATCATATTGAAGCATTTGTGTAGCCATTACTTGCAATGAGAATGACTGGGGACCTTGTCCATATTGAGAACATTTAGATGAAAGGCACGCCACTGCTGTTGGGAAAAAAAGGAAACTTGCCTTTGCCTCTGAATCTGACGACACAGCATGCTACTTGATACCTTTTCTCCCAATCTTCTCCCAATCTAGTCAAGTCTGTGGAGATTTTAGATGTTGGTTTTGTCATTCATGTCATGCCTAAAGCTAAAGCTATGGTTGTTACCTCCAGTACATGATCGTGAGCAGAACCAGTGCTCATCTGAATGGTTATAATGCCGCTTGTGTTTGATATACATCTGGAATTACTGAGGGGACCCTTCCTACTGTATACTGCAGCAAGTAGACTCAAATCAAGGTAACAGGCTCTGCACTTGAGAAACATCTCAATAAATGGACTGGATGGAATTAAAATGTACAAGGCTATTAACCTCCAAAGTAGCCTTTTGAGTTAACCTTTAAATGGATTTCATTTTGAAAAAAATTCTTTAAAGGCAGTTTTTCCTCACATATAAGATGGATGTGAGCAGTGGAAATGAAGTGCAGTAACCTTCACTATGCGAGCCTTGCTATATTTGTCTAGGCACAGGGCTGCATTTAAAGAACAAGAGAAGAATAAGAATCTCTGGCATGTGAGAGCTCTTGAGCCTGGAGAACTTAACTCATTTCTAAGTTGCACAACCCACTCTGATGCTCCTAGTCCTTACGCTGTCCTCAAAACACTGTGAATCACTTCTAAAGAAGCAGAACAACAATTACCCCTTCTTTCACCTTTACTGACATTAGTTCTGTACTTTAAATCCCTACCTTGTTGCAAATTCAGACCAGAAAACTTGACTGTATGTGGTTCACGGTTCTCACATTGAGCACTGCATGTTTAGCAGGCGTCCATGGATCCCAGTAAATCTAGCATGGGCTTGTGGAAATGCCAGTATGGGATTGCTCTGGTGGGATTTGTCACCATGGATGACTCACTGTGGCTGTGGGCTTGGGGCAGGGCGCCAGGTGAGACCCCCATGGATTCTTGCCCCGCACAGTTGACGGCCGCTAAGCCACCAGAGGGGGGGAAAGAGAGGGGAGAGCGGCGCAGCGCAGTGTCTCCACATCCGTCTCCGCCCCTGCAACCTCTCTGCGCAGTCATGGGCTTTTCCTTGGCTGTCAGCCCCACACATAGCATCCAATTTCAGTGACAGTTACAGTAATGGGATTGACTGTAGCCTCTTTGCTAACACCCCCCCCCCCCAAGTCTATTAAAAGGCGCCAGAGATTCGATGTCAGTTTTGGATGTTCTTTTTTAAGCTACAAATTGCGGCCCAATCCAAGAGCTCATATCTTGGCTGTGGATTAGATGTAGTTTTCACTGGAAGGGAAAAATATACTGAAGTGTGAATATCTGTGATGTTGGTCCATTGATTGTGTCTTCTGTCAGGGATGGGCATACAGTTTCCCCCATGGCCTGTTGGTCACGGAGATGGGAATAGGACGACTTCTCTCTGCTTTCCTTTGCTGTTTTTGACCTGTCAACAACCATTACTGGGTAAACATTTAATCCACCACAAAACTGTTTGTAAGTGTGTATTGTGTTCCCATGTATTATAGATGCGTGTCTGGTTTCCATTATTCATTGGCACGGGAGACAGTCTTACCAAAGACTACCGCTCATCATCGGATTGGTTCTACTGTCCCTCTATGTCCCTCTGACGTGTTTTTAGTGTTGCTGTGCTGCACAGGTGTGTCCATATCTGAAATGACCATTGTTTGAGATCAGAGAGGCACATGGCTTGAGATGGCATTGAGATGGCAGGGTACACTGCACATCTAAGGGAAACTCCTGTATCCCAAGGCATTGGTGATCAAGCCGGTTTGGGAGGGTGTGGAGCATCTGTATCTGCCAAACAGGCTTTGTGGCCAAGAGCTCCACCATATCATTGAGTTTTCGTGCATGACCGCTCCCATGGATAGTCCAGCACCTGCCTGCATAAATGGATTAGGCTGCATGTGCAATGGTCTGGTGGTCCGATGAATCTGTGCTGATTGAAACAGGTTTGCTGTGTGTGTGTGTGTGTGTGTGTGTGTGTGTGTGTGTGTGTGTGTGTGTGTGTGTGTGTGTGTGTGTGTGTGTGTGTGTGTGTGTGTGTGTGTGTGTGTGTGTGTGTGTGTGTGTGTGTGTGTGTGTGTGTGTGTGTGTGTGTGTGTGTGTGTGTGTGTGTGTGTGTGTGTGTGTGTGTGTGTGTGTGTGTGGCTCAGAAGAACTGTGCCAGCTGACTTTGAAATGGAATTGTGGGGGGCAGAGTTACAGTTGGGTGTTTGATGAGTGAGGCGGTGTCACTTTGCATTCGGAGAGATGGATGATTCCACTGCCGAAGATTACAGCTGGAGGCAGGGCTCAGAATGGAACTTACGTCATACACACACACACACACACACACACACACGCATGCATGCACGCACACACACACGTACTCACACACAAGCAAGCAATCTTTGCTCCTTCTGTCATTATCACTTATTCACTTCATGAATGTTTGCTAGGAGCCCTGCCAGACACAAGGCCACACATATATATACACACAAGCACTGCGCAGCTTAATTTGATGTGTGATATATATATGTGTGGCCTTGTGTCTGGCAGGGCTCCCTAGCAAACATTCATGAAGTGAATAAGTGATAATGACAGAAGGAGCACAGATTGCTTGCTTGTGTTGTGAGTACGTGTGTAGTTGTGCGTGCATGCATGCGTGTGTGTGTGTGTGTGTGTGGAGGGGGATTTTTTATTTCTCGCGCTGCTTCTGTGTTCCACTGATTGACAAGCAGAGCGTTGTGTTTGGGTCGGGGGGGGAATCCAACGAGTGCTATTTATAGCCATGCGGGCAGCACCGCACCGCTCTGCAGCCGCCTGCCATGGTTCCTGTGCCCGCGCTGCCGGCTCTGCCTGTACGCCTCTCTGAGGTCTCTAGACACACACACACACACACACACACACACACACACACACATATATATATATATACATGGCAAGGGTAACGCTTGCCCCAGCAACGGCAGCGGCAGCAGACACAACCACAGCTGAGGGGAGCAGAGGGGCTTGAGGTTCACTGTGTGCCCAGGCAGAGAAGGCTGGTTGCTGGCTGATTACAGACTGTGCGTCTGGCCCACCCAGAGTGGTCACACACTCTCTCTCTCACACACACACACACGCACACACGCACGCACACACGCATGCACGCACGCACGCACGCACGCACGCACGCACACACACACACACACACACACTGTAAAGCTAAAAACGCAGCTGGCCCAATACATGTTAAATAGTTTCCAGTGCTTCTATGAAGTGGCCAACAAACTTGATCTTCGAACTTGCTGGGTGGCTCAGAGGAGTGAAATTGCTACGAGCTGAGCACAGCAACAACACGGTGACTTCAGATGTCAGGCTCATTAGTGTGTGTGTGTGTGTGTGTGTGTGTGTGTGTGTGTGTATGAGAGCGCGAGCGCCGTTAGAGATTAACTCCAAGCGGTATTGAGCTGCAGAGCCCGGTGTTAGGCTCTTTCTCTGAGGCGCCGGATGAATGCTAAGCAGGCAGGAAGCAGCCGCTCTCAGCCTGTCAGCAACCTCCGGGCTGCGTGCGTCTGAAGGTTCGGCCTGGACTGCTGCATCATGCTGCTCCACGGACATGCTGTCCTCGGCCACAGGGCTCTCCAGCTCCATCTCCCCTCGGCCTGTCAAACCCTCACCGGTGCCACTGCGCTGCCTGTTCACGTCTCGCCCTTCATCTTGGACCCTCTTCTTCTGTCTGTGTTTCTGTTCTTCAGATGTCTATGTGCTCTGTTGTTCTGTGTCCATTACGGCCTCCTCTCTCTGACCCTTCAGATGTTGTGCTCCCTGTCCATCTCTCCCTCTCACCATGACTCTGTCTCTCACACTTTCATCATTTATCCCTCCCACACACTTTCCACCCCCCCCCCTTCTGTCTATCGCTCTACAGTGTCTGTTTATCTTTCCTTTCTCCTTGTCCCTTCCTTGCTATCTTCATTTGCCCTATCTGCCCATTAGCAGCAGATCAGAACCAGATGGCTTGAGGATGGAAGGCAGTCTGGAACATTCGCTTTCTTTCTTTCTTTCTTTCTTTCTTTCTTTCTTTCTTTCTTTCTTTCTTTCTTTCTTTCTTTCTTTCTTTCTTTCTTTCTTTCTTTCTTTCTTTCTTTCTTTCTTTCTTTCTCTCACACAATCTCTCTCTCTCTCTCTGCGCCTCACTCAGTGTCACTATATCACATTATACTATATATCACATTCTCTTTTTCACAAACTTGTTTGTTTCACATTATGTCATTTTGCACACATGTAATATGTGAGTCAGCAGCCAGTGTGTTATGAGATGGAGTCTGATCTATGGCCAGTGTTGGCCATTTCAGTGCTCATGACCTCTTGGTGTCCATCTCTTGGATGTACCTGTAATATTGACGTTTTTGAACAGCCAGACCTTTGGAAACACTTTTGTAGAATGTCCCTTAGTTTATTAACCATGAGCGAAATGCTTAGGTGCCCAGTTTTTTGCACAAATTAATTTCCCTTCAGATACTCTTTTATGCCCCGTGTCTTGAGTTTAAAGATCTTAAATAAACTGCTTAATGAGCGAGGTTCTCTGTTGTGAGCTCGACTTGGCCTTTTAAATCTACTGGAATGTGAAATTGACTGATCCGATTATTGCATTGTTCGTGCCGCATCTGATACAAGCGTGACATATTCCGGGTGTTGGAGAAAGAGACACATTGTTTGTGCTTGTCAGGAGGAAATTGATGAGGATGCTAACATCCAGACTGAGGCAGGCGGTGAACAGACTGAGAGAGCCGCAGATGAGTCTAGTGGCGTAGCCAAGGAGACGCGCTAATGTCTGTGAATAAAGTGCAACAACGTGTGAAGGTGAAACTCATAACAGTTAGTCTGATGGCAATGGCCATTCCTGGCTCAGGCTGGTACTTCAGTAGGGAGGGTGACAGTGCAAGCACTCTAATGGATGGAGGAGTAAACCTTTCCTAGGTTTTTAGAAGGGACTGTTTTACATGCCACTTTTGAAGTCTTTTTCTGCAATTATCTGTTGCTTATAGTGAAATACCATCCCCTTTCCTCCACTTGTTATTTGTATTCATGTTCTCTGTTTCAATCCACCTCTCTTTCTTTCTTTCTTTCTTTCTCTTTCTCTCTCTCTCTCTCTCTCTCTCTCTCTCTCTCTCTCTCTCTCTCTCTCTCTCTCTCTCTCTCTCTCTCTCTCTCTCTCTCTCTCTCTCTTTCTCTCTTGTCTGTTTGTTGCTGTTGCCCTTTTCTTCCCACCCCTCTATTTCACACTCACACGCTAACACTCCCCATACCTGTGGGGGGATGATGATGTTCGGAAATAGGAAATAATTATGTGATTAAGGAGTTTCCCTGCCGACCATTGTCACCCACATGATTTTAAAACAGAATGCATCATGGGAAGGGCTTACCAACAACGGTCAAAAATAGTCCTCTCAGCTTGTATTTGAGGTATTTTGGGAGTGGGTGGTCAGCCTTGGCCAAAATATGGCCGCCCGACCATGACATTTTGACATGGCGTTTTTTTTTAATGATAACGGATGTTTCCTGGTGCAGAGGATGGCCTAAAGAGGTTTCCTGTGCCCTCTGTGGTGAAGGTGTGGCGCCTCTGTGTAGCCGTCTGCTCTGCTCTGCTCTCATGGTCCCCGGGGGCTTGAGTTCGACCCAGTTCAGCGTCTGGGCAGGAGGAACAAGCCTCCGTCATTTCTGTCCTAACCCAGACCAGCTGTGCTGATCGAAGCGTCTCAGTTTGGCCTCGCTGCTCCAAATAAAGAGGGAAATAGATAATAGAGTGGAGCGGGGAAGAAGGTAAAAGACAACCAAAGTGGATGGATGTTTTTTACAGCAGCCATTTACAGCAGATTGGTAGTCAACTACCAGTGCTTTCACTACTGAGAGAAAAAAAAGCTGGCAAACAAATCTGTAGCTACTTCAATCCTGTTGTTTGTGTCTAGCCTACTTCTCTGTTGTTCTATCATGGTAGGTTCTGTTTCTGCTCTTTTGCCGCTAGCCGAGATGCATGCTTGATAAAGCAACCCTGTTATTTTGGCAAACAATAGTGCATATTGCTGATAGTAGAGTTTGTACAGCTTAAAGCATGAAATTACATCTGCGTTTGTCCGCAGGCTTTAGAACATGTGCGTGCATGAGCGCACACACACACACACACACACACACAGGCTGTGTGGCGCATTATCTACCCATAACTTATCTCGCATTAAGTCATGTGGTACCTACTGCATACATTATGTTCGGGCCAGTCCGAAAACATCTGAAGTTTTTATAAGGTAGACAGTAGTTGTTGGGAACCCTGTACTACCAAAAGGTTCTTTGAGTCTATATTAAACCTCTGCTTGATGTCTTGGTGTAACGTGGTGAATGACTGGAGGTTGTTAAGCCCATGTAGCTTGACTAGTTGGGACATTGTGCTAACAAAACTGACGACATGGTCTCATTTTTCAAGTGTCACTTTGGATTAAAGCAGCTCTCTGATGAAGGCAGCAGCCAAATTAGTGCATCAAGCAACAGAGGCCTTCAAAACGTATTTTTAATAGCCTCTTCAGACATTGAGGCCATTGGAAAAAAACTGCTTTTGAAAACTAGCTTCTGTTCCAACGGATGCAGAGAGAATGTACAGATATAAATATAAGGTGGTATTTATAGAAGAGGCTGGGCCTGTATACATGATGGTGACATACATGAACTGAAAGCTGAGATCCTGAGAATGTGTCACTTGTTCTCGGTGGGAGTTGAGTATGGCTGAATGGCCAATGAAAGTGGATGTTTTAAGGGTTTTGGAGCCTGGCAGGACAACTGGCAGGACAACTGGTCCTAGTTCTGTTTGGGCCATCAGTGCCATCCATTCTCAGACAGGTGACACACACACACACACACACAGACACACACACAACATACTTTCTCTCTCAACCCCCTCCCTTCCACTCCTCCTCTCTTTCATATTCACATACACTTACAAACACTTCCTCACCAGCAAACAACCCAACCAATAACATGCACATTCAATCTCTTGCTCTCTCTCACACACACACACACACACACACACACTCCCCCTGTTAAGTCCTTGGGCTGTTTCAGGCTCAGACTCGGGCGGTGCACAGTAGGCTGCCGGCTCCATTCACATGGCTGCGGGCGCACCCAGGGCCACCTGCTCTGAGAGCACACACACACACACACACACACACACACACACACACACACACACACACACACACACAACACGAGCAGCGGGGAAGCAGCGCACCGCATGGGGCTCTATGTTGGGCTACCTGAGTCACCGCACAGCCAGGACGCCGCTGCCTTCAACACTCGCCTGTTTGTTTGTTCGCAGGTTCGGTCGAGCAATTGGCCTTTTTTTCCCCGAGTGGAGTCGTCTCGTTATTGCCTCGTGTTTGCTTTTGGCTCTTCTCATCACATGCCTGATCACACTCTTGTGCTGATCCCCTTTCCCTCCTTCCCCTCCTCTCTTTCTGTCTCTCTTTCTCTCTTTCTCTCTTTCTCTCGGTTCTCATTCTTAGTTTTCTGTTCCCATTGCTTCCGTTTGTCGTCCTTTCTCTTTCTTTCACACTTCCTTTGGTGGAACTTTTCCGTTATCTCCCTCACTCACACCCCTTGGTCTTTTCAAATGACCAGAGTAATCCAGGGGGTTTGTGTAGTGTATGCCCTCCTGCAATCTCAAAGCATTTCTCAGCAATACAGGGTTACCATAGACATGTGTACTTGACCCCTACTGCTGAAAAGGTCAAGAACTTCTCAGACAGAAATCCAGTTTGATGAAATGGACTTGGAAATGGAATGCTAGTCCAGTACCTCTGACTCTCAGGAGAGCGCAGGCATACCAGGACCCCTCAATCATACCGGACTGCATTTTAATCCAGTATGTCAGTCCAGTGGATTCACCCACTCCAGTACTAGCGTGTCACAATAGCGAGTGTAGGCCCGACAGGCAAAAGGCCCGGTGACTTGGCCATTGTTTAACTCCTCGCACTGTGCATACACGCACACACACACACACACACACACACACACACACACACACACACACACACACACAATGTGGCTCTGTTTACCACACAAACTGTCACTAATGCACTCCGTGGCCACGCTTCTGGCTCTCGCAGCGCCATAAAAGCCCAGGGCCTCTCGGGCAGTGGCATCTGTTCATCTGCTGAAGAAGGCCAGACCTCCCCGGCGCACCAACACACGCTCCCAAGTCCGAGTACACAACGTTCTGGGATGCAAGACAAGACTCTCTGAAAGGAGCGGTTGGTGCGTGTGCACAACATGGAGGACCCTGCTTGCTTCATGTTTATTCATATCCACACTTGGCTATTGTGTTGGGGATTGTATTGATTGCTGCAGGGCCCTCTGATTCCTGCATGCTCTTCATCACTCAAGGCTGGATGCTGGAGACTCTGGCCGACTGATGGCGGGGTCTGGCTGGCTGGGAGATGGCAGGTGGTTGGGGGAGTCGGGGGATGGAGACAGGGGGGGAAAGGGGAAATGGAGGGTGAAATGACTCTGTCTGCAGCCCTGGATGGTGTGGGAGTGTCCTGGAGGGTGATGAATAACAGATGCACGGGGGGTGTGTGTTGCACAAAGTTTACCATCTGACCTTCCTTGGTGTAAATGATGTCCTCCTTCATGAAGTGAGTTAGTCATGTTAGAAATTGAGTGAATGAGAGACTGGGTATTTACATGAGTGAATGGATGAGAGTCAGTGGCTGCTTTTTAATTTAGTTAAGAGTCAGGTGGCGACTGTATGAATTGTCATTGAATAATAACCTGAGTGACTGTTTTTCTTTATTTGGTTATCACCTTCATGTCTGACTGATCATGAATGGAGTCACCGCCACAACACTGTTGAGCTCCTCTCTACATCTGCTGTTCCTTTCCATGGTCATTGTTAAGCACACTGCCCCTTGATTACGGGCTTGCTGATAACACTTAGCAGGAGTGGCTGAAAACGACTTGTCCTGTGGCTGTAACATGGCAACCGCTCGTTGACCGGGTGGTGTGTCATGTTTGCAGTAGGTGTGTGCACACTGTGCAGAGTTGAAAGGCTAGGAACACACCTAGCGCCAGACAGCAGAACTATCACTAACAGCCTCATCACTCACCAACGGCTAAACACACTCTCGCTGATATTACTCAACCCCTAGTCACTTAGCCAGTATCCACGCCCCTGACAATCTGCATAATGACACAAAAGCCTCTTTGCGCCCACCTCTAAGCTGCACATTAGGGAATGGAAAGGGGCATCTCCCGGCCGCAGAGTTAAGCATGCTGGCCTTTATCTACCAGCACATTGTTACCCCCCTACGGCTTAGTGGAAATAAGCATGGGGCTGGGTGGGTAGATGAACCTGATTTTTGTTTTCCGTTTGTTCAAATGGAGTCTCATACCATAGGAGGCACCATATCAATTAGGTCATCGGTGGTGGCTAGACGGTCCCTGTTGTTGGCATGACGTTGACCTGCTATTTTGTATCATTTCTCTTTATCGTGGTGGATTAGTCCACTTGGCACAGATTTGAGGCCAGTTTTGAATCCATATTCAGGTACTGTTGTTGGTAGGGCACCTCCAGTTGCTCAAGACATCAGTGCATTACGTATCTATACACCCATTTTTTATATGTCTGTTTTGTTGACCAAAGATAAAGTAAAAAGCTTCAGGGTTTGGAGGAAGTGGATGAAAGAGGAGGAAGGTGGGTGTGCTGTCTGGCCAGCCCTGCTAAAGGCCCGGCCTAGCACTGTGGCATGAGTAACACACTAACCTTGTGGGCTGGAGAAAAGTGTGTTGGCATTCTGAGCCGTGTGTACTCTTGGGGAGGCACAAAGGACCGAAGCAGGTGAAGATATCAGGGAGTTTTCATCAATCACCGATAGCTGCTGTGCTCTGTCAATTTTTTCCCTTGCGGTAAAAGTGTTTGTGGGTAGATTGTTTTTTTTTTTCTGGTGTAAGTGCCTTTTGTGTGTGTCAAGTGCAATGTGTGAGTTAAGCAATCAGTGGTAACAGGCTAAACCCCTGCGTGTCTGAACATGGCCTTTATCACAATACCACCAATCCCACAGAGTTTTCCCTGTAGTCCTTAGGGATTCATAACAGGACTCAAACATGGATCACGGTCAGACCTTAAACCCTCTCAACCAAATAACTACTCCTTTGTAATCGCAAAGGGAAATGATTACTTAGCTAGCATTCTGCCAGTTCTGTGGCACCAGACCTAATGATGTGTGTCTCTCTGCTCTCCTCCCAGGTAAACTTTGTAGTCTGCCAGCTCTTTGCCCTGCTGATGGCCTTTTGGTTCCGGCTCTACCTGCACCCCAGTAAGACCAGCCCGTTTGTCCGCCATGTGGTGGCCACCCTCCTGGGCTTCTACCTTGCCCTCTTCTGCTTTGGCTGGTAAGTAGGCACTTCATCGAGACACCCCTACGGGTCGATATGGAGGGTAATTGATATCCTATTAAATGGCTGATCTCGGTGCAGGCAGGTCACTGTACCTTGGCAGCAAGCCATCCACCTCAAAGGCATGTTCAAAGGATGTGTGAAACATTATACGCACAGCAGTATGAGCTGGTTTCGTGCTCATCAGCACTCTGAATTGAGATGGCGTATGACTGTGTGCTGAGTGTGTTTCATACATACACACAGTATAAAGAGGAAAAAACGCACGCACATCCCAATCTAATCCTGGGTGCAGACGTCTGATGAAGGGCTTGAGTTGGCCCGAAACGTCACGGTAAATAAACTATAACTTGGGAGCATATACTGGTGTTGCGGACTTTTTTCCCCTCTCTCTCATAATACATACACACACACATACACACACACACACACACACACACACACACACACACATTGTAGATATACAGAGTGTGTCTTTATGAGGTTGAAACCAGAAACTTGGCTGTGTATCCACTGAGGCTACAGAGTGCAAACACCAGATCAATTTGAGATGACTCCTGTGATTTACATCTATTGTAGAATCTATACACTGATCATGGAAGTGATTATCTTGTGATTTATACATTAACTATGCATTTGAACAGCCTCTCAATCACCAGAATGTAGTGTTAGAAACCTTGCATGTATGAGCCTTCATGTTATATTTACCCTTAATATCCCAGTAGTGGATATTTAGGGGAAAAATAAGAAGGGGTCACGGAGTTCACACATCATTGGATACTGTATGCGAAATGGCAGAACCACTCAGCACAGGTAATTCAGGCAGTCTCCCCCAAGGCTGTTGGTCATCGCAGTGGCGGCATGGCACAGTCCACAGTGACCCACATTCTCTCCTCTCCTCTCGCCTCGCTCGTCTCCTGAGCTCTCGCGCTCTGCGAGCAGCAGTGTGAGTGCGTGTGAGCAGGGGGGGGATGCGGGAGCGCGAGAGCTGAACAGCTTTAGGGATGATGGACGCTGATTGCCACCGTCCAGACCGCCCGAGCTCCCGTGGTTCTGGCGAACCTGGCAAGCGCATCCATCACGCCGCTGACATCCTCTCCACACCTCTCCTGTTTTACAGAAACACAATTCCCATCTGGTGTGCTTTGTATATCTCTGCCCTACTTGTAGCTGAGTCTGTTGCCTTTTTCCATTTTGTGATTTATTAGTGAGATATAATCTTGAAATATGACCGTGTCATAAATTTACTCTGGTAAATAAACACCTTGAGTGTACAACAATTTTGTTCTTAAACTGAACCTAAGACACATGGTTTGTGAAAAGGATTGTGGCCTGCTTTTTTAATTCACAAATGCCCAGGCAGAGCAAGTAGCTTCCTGATGATATTGTCCCAGTACCCATCCAGCCTGTGCAGTGCCCCAGGTAGCAGCGCCGTCTGCCTGTAATAAGGTCCCACTCAGCCCACGGCCAAGACCCAGGAGGGGGATCCACTAGGAGCCAGTCAGCTGACTGGCTCACACTAGCAGAGCTGTGTGCTGAGTTGCCTGGCAATAGCCCCTTTCAACAATAAAAACAAAAACAATGCTTGAACGTTCTATTTGGGCCCCAATCTACTTCCTCTGCATTAAGATAACATATGGAATGTTAAAAAGGAAGTCTTGTGGGGCCAACTATGATGCTGATAATGGAACTCTCTTGAAAGGGTCCATAGGGAAACAAGGATTGACCTTGTTTCGGCACCAAAAGTGAGTGCAGATTCTTAAGGCATGCTAAACCTAGATATGCGTCATTCTCATGTCTGGATTCTGGATTCTCATCATGAAGTTGCAACAGTTTAGAGTCACAGTCTGGTTATTTGTTTTGAGTTTGTCGTGAGGCTCTTCACACTGAAGAGACTTTTTGTAGTTCCCATAACGTTTACAGATTTGCACTGTATGGAATTGGGGGCGATTGCAGTTCCTATAACTGCAGTTTATTTGAACTCCTACTTTGGGGTAGGGTCTTGTCCCTGAACATAGGAATGCACATTGCGAGGTAGCATTAATATGCATTTTTGAATTGGTGTTTTTTTTCTTCACGCGGTGCTGTGTCAGAAGACTTTTGTAAGTTGGTCATAAAGCACATGGATCTCGAGGGTGTGACGTGAGTCAGTCTGGAGGAGAAAATGATATAGTGGTCATGTTGTGGTGAATCAGCAGCAGTAAGACTGTGCTGTTGCAGAACAGAGATTTCTTTATTTTTATCTTGTTCAAAGCAGACTGTGGTCACGGCGGGGGGGGGTTCTAGATTTGTCATGTGGAGGAACACATCAAGAGAGGAAATGAGACTCTTGAACTTGGAGTCAGTTCTCTTTTTATTAGGGGAGAGTTTGTAACGTACTGACTTTGTTAGTGGTTCTCTGGTTGAAGTGGACATTCTTGGTGACATTGGGGCCACTGGTCCCACTGTAGGATGAGCGTGATTGGGTGGCGTTCTCCTGTTAGCTCAGTGAACAGGCACCCGGTCCATTTGAGGCCCAGGACAAAAGGGCCATGGTTTGAATGAGTGCATGATGCATGGTCAATTAAGCCACAGAGCGACGGAAGCGTGCTATGGGCAGAGGGGATTAAAACTGCCCGGCTCTGATGGATATGAAACCTAAGCATGGCACATCACTCACACAGCAGCCATCCTCCATAAAACTATACAAATGGTGGTGTATTTTTAGGATGGCTATGTGTCTCGGCCTCTTTGCTGCTTGCAATCCCCTCTGGGTCTTGAGCCTTTGACGTGTAAGGTCTGGCAGTGGAACATCCTGTTATGCTTCCCTTTCCTTTGTCCTCCTTTCTGACTCCGGTCACCTGGCTATTGTTTTCGTTGGTCAAAGAAACATGTGGGAATCATTTATTTTCCACGATTGGTAAGGATTCAACTATAGAATGCCCTCCATCCTGTATGATGTCCCTGGATATCACCTTCTCCCTCTTCAACAGAAGACCCCTCCAGAAGATTGGTCTTGCTGTTAGATTTTACTGTTGGTGTTTTTAAAGCAGTAGTTTTGGTCTATAACTAGCAAGCTAGGCTAATTGCCTTAAAACATACAGAAACTTTGTGAACACCAATAACCGCGCACTGGCAATGGCAGCTTGCTAGAATGCTGCTGCTGTCTTTGTGCGATTTAGTCTGCATTATTGTGTTGGGAAAGCTTTTCTTACATTTTCATCGGGTTTCCAACCCTGACCACTAAACTAGATATTGCACAGCCCAAGTGGATAGTGGGAATATTAGGTGTGTTTATCCATCCTTCACATGACCATATACCATCAAAATGAATTTGAAGATGATGCCAAAAAGGGATTTCCTACTAAACATACTTCAAAAAATGATAATTTCTACATACTGGTGCTTAAAGCTCTACATAGATAAACCCATTCATTTCTCTGTAGATGACCTTCAAATAAGCACAAGATAAATCAAACTAGAATAGGACGCTGCCCTCGCACTCTTCGTTTCCCGACCTAAAGATGAATGAGACGGCGAAATTTAGAACATCGCCCAGTGGTGCCACTGGCCACTGGGGTCCCATTTTTTAGTGTGACGAGTCCGTTGTTTTGTCATTTTTTAGATTTCGGCCTGTCCTGCTGTTCTGCTTGCTGCTGGCGTCGCGGTGTTGCCCTTCACCCCAATGCTGTCTGTTGTAATATCAGTAGATTTTAAAGGTCAGCCTCTGTTTGTTGTGCCTGATCTCCGATAGAGAGGAGAGACTCAGAACCACAGGGGTCAGTGGACAGGACCGAGATAAAGTCTGGATAATAAACAAGTATGATCCGGATATGGACGTGGCTGGCATTTCCTGACCAGGTTTTTATGACTTAATGGGCAATTATTATGTAACAGTGTGATACATTTATTTGAACAGTGCCCTGCTCTATTCACATTCTTTTGGGTCAGGCAAGACCAGTATGGTGCTGATGAGAGGTGTGGTTGGAGAGGTGGCATAGCTGACTGTGTTTTTAGTGGGGAGCTCCTTAATGTCAGGAAACAGGCTCACAGTGATCATACAGTTTAGATTGAGATCACAATGGGAACATTACATGTGATGATGGGTTAGACTGGATGTACATCATGGCCATTTTAAGATGTCAGACATGCATTGTGATCTAATCATTGTGTTTCTCAAATGAGGAGACTGCTGGTCCACGGTGTTGCGGAATGTCAAATTATGTCCGATGTTGCTGTCACTCTTCTGATAATAATAATGAATCAGCGGACTAATTAAATAGAGAAATCGCAGAACCGCGATTGATAAAGAAAACCAAAGTTTCCCCGATCAGGAAATACTTGCCAAAATGTCACCATGTGGGTGGGCCCTATGACCATGTGGGTGGGCCCTATGCCCTAGGGATCAATAAAGTATCCATCTATCCATCTATCCATCTATCCATCTATCCATCCATCCATCCATCCATCCAAAGTCTGACATGTCTGACAAGGGTAAAAGAAGTGTGAAAAAGGCTGATCTATAATATGCTCCTTGACATGCTAATTGACATATCAGGCCATGTTATTTTGCATAGTGGCCCAAATTCATCCCATCTGTTTTTCTTTTGCAGGTATGCCTTACACTTCCTGGTCCAGAGTGGGGTCACATATGGCATCATGATCTTCGCTGGTCTGGAGCACATGCACAAGTGAGTGTCCGGAGTTCAGTATTTTTCCGTAGGGGAGTCTGGAAGCTCTAATCAAAGCATCAAAGGTTAATGGTGCACAAAATCACTAGCCCTACGCATAAGCTGGTTCCACCTATTGGCTATCAACTTCTTAAACCTGATTGCTTGGCAGATAAGAGACTCATCACATGACTGTCTTTTTCCATGTAGCCTATCAGCCTATCCTGATATTACTGTTTTAAAGATTCTGTACACCAGCCAATTAGAGTTGTCTCCCCCTCACAAATTAAGTTCTGATTCATCTACTTTATTGGTTCTGTTGGGTCAATGTCCTATTGCCCTCATACAGAAGTATCGTGAGGTTGGCTCATTGTCTTGTGGTGTGACAAGTCCGTTGCTCTTTCCCCCCCTCCTCCTCTGAGGCAGTGTTGATGCTCATGACAGCTGAAGGGTTGGCCACTGCTGGCGCACATCAGCGATGATTACCCTCCATGTTGATTAGACGCGCTGGCCCACAGCCCGTGTTAGCTGACACACACACAGACACACACACAGACACACACACAGACACACACACAGACACACACAGACACACACAGACACACACAGACACACACAGACACACACAGACACACACAGACACACACAGACACACACAGACACACACAGACACACACACAGGTCTCCCCTTTCCTTCACCCCTGAGAAACTCTGTCTGTATTTGTGTTGTGTATTAGACTGTGAGCCGTAGATACTGTCCCTTGCGGGGAATTCCCTGAATATAACTCTACTCTGCTCACCCCCATAACTACACTTAATACAAACATGAAATTGGCCAGAGCTGAAGTCATGATGCCAATCATAACCAAATGAAAAGTTAATCTGCCACTGCCTGTTGTGTGTGTCTGTGTGTCTGTGTCTGTGTCTGTGTCTGTGTGTGTGTCTGTGTCTGTGTCTGTGCGCGTGACCTATGTGTTTCTCCCAGGGAAATGTAGATGCTGATGGGAGGTAGATGTGCAGGTGTTTTGACAGGTGAAGGAGGCATTACTGAGCCTAGCAGGAATTTAAATGAAAATGTTGTGGAAACACAGACCCAAATCCATTATGGCGTGTGTTTAGGGGTTTAGTGTGCCTGAGAATGTGTTCTTTTAAAATTAAGACAGGCTTACAGGTGTGTTTGTTTGGGTAGAAAACTCCTTAAATGCCTTAAAATAGTATAACACACTGCACACAGTTGAATTTTAATACTTGAATGCACTCTGGTACCCCAATGAAAACAAATTACAGAACAAAGTCCCAAGGGTGTTCGTTCACAGAGATGACATTTGTTTAATAGTTCAACAAGTTTTATTGCCAGTTGCAGACAGGGTCATACAGTATCTCCGGGTTATGCCTCTTGCTAACATTGTACTGTACCTGAAAGTGGGTGCTCCCCCAGAGTTCTGGTCAGAGTCTGTGTTTCGCAAAAGTTGGTTTGAAGTGTCCCTGTCAAAGTATGACAGGGTTGCAATGCAGTGTCAAGTTTCGAGGCCATTGGCCTTTACCATTTACATAACTGTGCAATTATCATGGCAGAAACATTTGCAAGTGTTTGACCTTTAACTCAACCTCCGCTGAGTGAGCAGAGACATTCAGTGCTCCCTCTCGTCTTCCACTGAGACCTTTGAGCAAAAAGGTCCAAAGTCTCTACCTGTGTGTGTGTGTGTGTGTGTGTGCACAAACTTGTGTGCACTGCCTGTGTGTGTGTGTGTGTATGTATGTGTGTGTGTGTGTGTGTGTGTGTGTGTGTGCATGTGTGTGCATGCAAACTTGTGTGCACTGCCAGTGTGTTTGTGTGTGCGCATGTGTGTGGTATGGTTAGTCACACACACACAGAGAGTAGGCACAGGGATTGGGGACTGGGGGGGATGGGGGGGTGGTGGTAGCTGTTGAGAGAGCAGCTGCTGCTCACTTCTCACTTCAGTTCCATCTGTGGGGGACGCTAGGAAGAGATGCCCCCTGCTGAATGGAGCCCAGGTGTGCTCAATGAAACAGAGAGCCACGGCAATAATGCTAATGAAGCAACACAGGTGCTCTGCAGGCGTCTGTGTCGTCGGGTGTTTGCGAATATCTGGGGTGGAGATGGCGAAGGAAAAGTAAAAGCATTCGTTCATCCCAGTTTCAAGATTTTGTTTTGGCTCGTCACCAAGACTGTTCACAAGACTGACGTACTTGTCCAAACTCATAACCACTCACTCTTTATGGAAACATAAGCCTAATGTAATTTCAAGCATCCTGAATATCCTGAATATCCTGAATATCCTGAATATCCTGAATATCCTACCACATGTTTCATGGATTTCACAGGTTTGTTTCCTTTTTTGTTGTACTCCTTTTGGGTGTGATCCTTATCCCTGTGGAGTGGAAGCAAGTTGTAGACACACCCATTCCATGCCATGGGAAAGAGAGTGTGTGTGCGTGTGTGCGCGTGTGCGCGTAAGAAGAACAGTGTGCCTCCTCGGCTCTCAGAGGTAGCCATGCTCCTCTAATAGACCGCGGAGCAAAGCGCAGCACCCATGAGGAAAAAGATTGCATAAAAAAGAGGTAGAGGAATAGAAGCGCAGAGAAGGTGTGTGTGTGTGTGTGTGTGTGTGTGTGCGTCCGTAAAGAGGGTCAGGCGGGTCCTTTTTTATTAGCCGATCTGACCTGGCAGCTACCCAGAGAGCCACAGAGCTCTCACTCTGATTAAAGGCACCAGGCATGTTTTGAAGTGTCGCTATTGTGCTGTGAGGGGGAAAAAAAAAAAAGTCTTGAAAAGCTTCACACGTAACATCTCCCTCATCAGCCATGAAAGCAGCAAGTGAGCATAATCAGGGGAGGACGTTTCTGATTAGTATCCTCCTTTTGTGACTGAAAGCCGTGAAAGGGTTAATACTTTTTCTTTTGGAGGGAAGTCTGGGCCCCATTCCAGCTGGCTGAAAGCAGGGCCTCTCCACCTCTAATACTCTCCCCCTCTGCCTCCTCCACCTCCCCTGCACCCCTTTCTCCTCCTCTCTTCTATCCTCCTCTTTCTCCTCCCCCTCTCCTACTCATTCATCTTGTCTCGCTGCCTCTGTCCAGCCACTCCTCATGGCTACAATGGAGATTCCTTGTTTTGTAATACAGTACATGTAGCAGGTACAAAAGCCACATAACAGTGAAACGGTCCAAAGGCTGTTTGGACCGTTTTGCTCCACAGAAATTAAACAGAGCATGACAAACGCTGAGGGAAAATATATAATTGTTTGCAGTAAGCCTTTTTGAATTTGATTCTGTGGAGATTTAGCTGGGCCCACCTTGTGCGTGCTACAGTTCTACAAACAATGCAGCTGCGAGAAGTACACGCTGAAAAAGGAACCTGGGTGTTTGCCACTTGTGTTGCCCCTCTCTGTCTTGTTCCCACTCTCTCTTACTGCCAGTGCTATATTGGAAAGATGATCTTGTTTGGTCATTTCAGTCCAGTCCACTGAAGTAATAAACCAGTAGTGCATGTAGCTGTGTGTTAATCTGTCTTTTATGGCTGTAGGGGATTTTATATGGTGCCACTTCTGTCTGGAACCCTAGGCATTTTGTTGAACGTGTAAAACGAGAGCTGACAGAACCTTCTGGATGTACTGTAGCGCTCTGCCCTTGTTTTGTACACAGACTACAGAGCTCCCCCTGCTGGTTGATGCTAATTTCTAATAAGTTGCCATCAGTTGTTGCATTCCGGATACTGCAACTTTGTTTGGATTGCGGAGGGGCTGGAAGACAAAGGCAATAAGTTCACCCGATGATTAATATGTTACACAGCAATTATTCACTCTCGCCGTCGCAGTAATGCTGCAGGGTCGAAAAGGGCTATCGATTGTCCAACCCTTGTGGCGCGCTGTAATCAAGGTGCCCCCCCCCCCCTCCCTCCCTGACTGCACTGATTTCCATTACTGTGCTTAATCAAGTATGACTGCAAGCCAACGAGCACTTGTGCACGAACTAATGACCGAGCTAATTAGTGGAGATGAGCGGCACGAGTGATGGAACAACGCTTGTGACGAGACTGAGAAGAGGGGGAATAGAGAGGGAGGAGAAGAGGACGTGTAGACGAGAGGAAAGAAGCTCTCTTGAGTCACGTCTTGTTAATCTGATTGTAAAATGAAACCAGAGGGGGACATGTCCATCTGAGTTTCCCACATGCACGCGGGTGTTTTGCTTTGTATTTGTTTGTGCAGATGGTGCTGCACTCTAGAGTGTTATGAGACAGTATTTGAACAGTGCGCACAGAGGCACTGGAGTCGACATTCTACTCTTTTGGAATACTGAACATGTGGTTCTCTCTCTTTGCCAATCCATCTCTGACTGAAAGAGCAGCCCTGCTGCGGCCATTTGTCTTTCTCTCTGCGACGCTAATGATGTTGCAGGAGACGCCACCCTGGGATCTTGGGGTCTTTTCTAACTTGTTTCTGACAGAACCATTTCTCTCATGTCTGTTTAGTGACATCAGTTCTCTAGTGTTGGATTTAATAGACCCTACTTGAGGGTTGTTCTTTCCATCTTTCTTTCTGACAAACCAAGATGTCTCTTCCAGTTATTCTATCTAAAGTAGCTCCTAATCCTAATGAAGTTGCTCCAGATATACTGTTGATCAGGTGGAAAATTCAATTTGTTTAGATGACGAGTAACTTCGCTTAAATGCCAGCAATAAGGCAGCCTCAACTCAGGCTGACTGTTATTGCAGGTGTCTCATTTTGTAATCCACTCCAGTTGTCCCCCAGACAGACCCAGATGATGCCCTGGTGTGCAGACTCTTGCTTCGTTGCTCCATATGTAACAGGGAAGAATCAAAGAGGCTCTGTCGCTAACAAGCCAAGATCTTACTGTATTCTGTTTGACATGCGTAGGCTAGGCAGCAGAGCAGGCTTGGGAGGGGGCCACACGTGCTCCTTGTACGCTGTGGGAGTGTGCCATCGTGGGGCACGCTCAGCTCTGTGCCCAGCCAATGTGCTCCTGAGTGGCATACCAGGCTGTAAAGAAGCATAATTGTTTCTTGTAGGACTCTCTTAAAGGTGCTAAAACAAGCACAGTCCATTGATCCCCCCCCCCCCTCCCTTTTTTTTGGTAAGGAATCGATTTATTTTTTTCTTTGCCAGGATTGCACTCTACCCCATGCTGTGGAGTGGAGTGTGTGTGTGTGTATACACTCTGCTGCCAATTTATTAGTTACACAGACTTCCTAACATCAGTCCATCAGTTCCATGAAGGTTGTAATATTCAGTATTTGTTTAAAATCATTGACCAATCACCATCAACACTTGTTGATGATACTGTTTCTGATGCTGTTGATGCCGATGCTGCTGATGCTGTTGAGGTGCATTGGACTTGGGAAAGATTGGAAGTGTTTCTATGATTTTGACCATCCTATTCCAATCAGTGAAGCTAGGTCTCGTTCACAGAAACACCTTTGTGTTTACTAAAACCTCCAGACTACAACCTCCAAAATGATCACACAGATGAATAAACTCTTGTGTGTGGTTGTCTGCCACACATGTTCACAGTAGAAAGATTGCAGAACTTGATGTTAGTAGTGGTAGCTAATGTGTAGCGAAGTAGTGGCAGGTTATTTTGAAGCATAATTGACTCATTCATTGGATCTTTGGGACCATTTAAGTTGGGTTTCAGTGGATAAAAATTAAGACAAAGATGAAAATGTTGAGCTTTTTTGTCAAATGCCTCTAGTTCAGCATCTCTCCCTGTGAAACTATAATGCATGTTATGGCAGACATTGTGTGTGTGTGTGTCTGTGTGTGTGTGTCTGTGTGTGTGTGTGTGTGTGTCTGAGGCAGGAAAATATTTGATCAACCATGCAAACACATGTGCCCTACAGATGGTTGGGAGACGTGACTGTGACAGAAGGACAAATAGGTCACACCTGTGTGCGTGTGTTTTTGATGACAATATTCATCCACCACAGACACAAAACACTCATTAAAGCTGTTTCATCAGTTTAGAAATCCAGTTTCAGACAGATGATTATGATTTTGAAGTCTGTAGTTTTGACAGCTGGTGTATGATTAAAAGGGAGGACCTTTCTGGTTTCTTGTATACAGTTCACTGTACTTGATATTCCTTTCCTTCCTGTTACTTGTTTAATTATAAGGTGCAGTTTGGTCCAAGTATCAGGATATTATTTTTTTCACCCCATTCTTTTCAGTCAAGTTGAGAAGATATATCACCAGTTGACCCAATATCTCTGAGATGGTGGTCATTGACTCATTGCTGATGCTATGGCTTACTATAATTAATGTTTTGATATAGGAAGTCCTAATGTTCCTCTTCAGAGTGCTGTGTCATCTAGTTTCTTTAAATGATTAGGGAAGACACTGCCATATTCTACATAAGTACTAAAAAACAACTCCAGATCTCCTTTCAGTTTTAGTGAGTCTGTTCCTGCCATTCAACTCTGGACAAGCTGGGAAAGGATGATCGCCATTGCTGCACTCTGTGCTCCTTCAGTGAACTCGGTGAGCCCGAGTCCACGTCCAAACCTCTGCACATTCTCCCTTTACTGTACTGAAGAATGGGGACCCTTCATGGCCGGGTGTCCGGGCACGCATTGCACTCGGTCGTTCCCTTGTCAAGGCCTTCAGTGTCTTGGCTGGACAGGCACTGCTCTGAATGCAGCTGAATGGCATGGAGGATCGCTGCAGTGTTAGGCCCGCTTTGTCAGAGACAGAGGGAGGGCCTGGGCACCCCCCACCCACCCCCCTGAGCCATCATCGGCGCGCTCCAGCAGGAAATCTTCAATGGCACGGTTCATCCCTGGGCGAGCCGTCAACCCCACATAAGCACATTCGTACAGCGCGGCCCATTCAGAACCTCAATACAGGCAGTGTTTGCTGGGGAGTAGGAGGCAAGAGGTCGCTGCAGCTGTTTGCAGCTGTTCATCAGCATTGGTCAAGACCTCTAGGATCTGCTCCCACCTCCCCAGAAACGCTCCAAACAAAGGCTCTTTTTGGGGGCCGTGAATAACATTAATATTACACACACTTTTATTTTATCTGCAGCAAGAGGTTGTGCAGGACTGAAAGAAATGCTATGTGGAGCTGACAGACAAATCATTCTCTGAAGAACAGCAAAGCAAAGGGCTCCTCTGCTGAGGCCCAGTATCTCATTTCTCTTTCTCAGCGTGTGAGAAATTGTAATCCAGATTTGAGATCTTCTGCCTCTCTCTGCATGTTTCCCCACATCTGAGCAAGTGTTTCTGTGACGCCTCCAGCTTTTTAAATGGATTTCCTCTCTCAGATGTAACCTTGTTATCAATAGACTCTGTGCTGTTTTATGTTTGCGACAAAGGAGAAGTTGGTTCCATTTGGATCCCCCCCCCAGGCTGTTATCAGAGTAACCCCTCAGCCTGAGACGGCAAGCTCTCTCACCCTTTGAGGTGTACAAATGAACGACGGCATAGACAGATACAATTATGAGTCCCCTCTTCATTCACCACAGCTTTCTCTTCGGTGGAGACGAATGCTAACAGAGCACGATGCAGATGGCGCTGTATCATCAGGGAGGCATTGTTTCATTTTGGTGTGAAAGCACCCCCCCCCCACCCCCCCCCCCCCTCCCACGATTTGGGCCCTTTGTTTTCATTTCCTGGATTGACATTGCATGTAGCGATTCTTTCTCTCTCAGTCTTTGTTCAATACTTTTCTTTTGCATCATTCAGCTTTCAGACACGACACACGCCACTATAGAATGCCTTAGACTGAAAACAAAAATGTGTCAGAAAGCAGGGAGATCTTTCGAATAAGAATAAGTTCTGTATTGTGGTAAACCATATTTCCCTACTCGGCTGCCTCTGCGCCAACTGTACCAGCTGTGTTCCCTCCCTGCCAGCCTTCCCTCCTGCATCCCCCAGGTGTTGGATGGTGAAAGCTATCGCACACTTCTGGAGTGTAATGATTGATCACAGAGAAGTGTAGAGAGGAGCCTGATGTAGCAGTTTCCCCAGGTGGCATGATGGTGATAAATTCTCCACTGCATGAGCTCTTGGTGTTTTGGAGCCTGGATCTCATGCATTCAGTATTATTTCAGGGTTTCAGGGTGTATGAAAAATTGTATATGTGCAAAAGCAATTCTGTTTATTTAGTTAAAACTACATTCTTTCTCCACAGGTACTGTTTTGTGGTTGCCCTGGGATACCTCACCTTCTGCCAAATCACCCGTGTCTATGTCTTCGACTATGGCATGTACTCCGCAGATTTTACTGGGTAAGTAATGAACGTCCAAGCTCATTGCACAGGTCATGACATGCCTACAGGTCTCTAGTTCAGAGCATTTAATGAAGGACCCTGAGTCATATAATGAAGGAAATCTGTCAATGCCCTTTAAAGTTTGATATCTTAGAATCAAGATTCAATAGCATCACAGATCACCAAAACCACCAGTCCTTTAACTCACGACTTTGAAAACATTCACAATTGGTCTATTTGCACCCACACAACATGAAGATGCATTCATCTTTTTTTCGTTTTTTGGTTGTTTACATTGGTCTGGAGCTCCGTCTGAGAGACCTCATATGCTGTGTTATTTTCCACTGATTCACCTAGAGGCCAAGCCCTCAGTATGGCTGATGGCTTCAGGATGTCAGTGGTGTATATATAATAGGAGTCTGAATAATACATGACATTGCGATGGAGACAGAAGGGCTAAAAGTGACCGCTATGATATAACCACCCACTGCAGTGAAAAAAAAAAAAAAAAAAAAAGGGTGACATGTGGGATGGAGATGAATGGAAAGATGAAGATATGTGAAGAAAGAAGAAGTGTAGAGGACTGAATATGAAAGAAAGAGGAGACCGAAACTACTGGAAAAGCACCAGGCCATCTTTTTGATTGCGTCCTCCCCTCCGTGCAGCATGCTAAAGACCCTACGCCTTGCTCCTGAGAGCCCCAGGAGGATAAAAGGCTTTTCAGGGGGGATTCTGTCCTCATCTCTATGCTAAAGAGAGGCTTGCTTTTCAATTAGTGCCATATTATCCATGGTGGTCGATGCAGAAGTCAAAATTGAGAAGCCTGCAGGATGAAATGGGAACTATTTCCATTTTGAGGATTTTGGTGTGTCAGAATTTCCGTGATGTGGGCACAGATGGCTTAGGCATCCATATGAAATGGCGATTTTTGATGGCAGGCTTGTGTTTTCCCTTGTGTAGGCCCATGATGGTCATCACACAGAAGATAACCAGCCTAGCGTTTGAGATCCATGATGGTAAGCGCACACTTGTTTTCTTTATCAGACCTGTCTGCTCTGCTGGTTTGTACTGGATCCTAGGGGGGAAAGAATCTGACAGAGAACACACCGTTTGGAAAGACAAAAGGGAGAAGGAACATACCTTGGTATAAACAGACATTTTAAAAGTCTCTCTCTCTCTCTCTCTATCCCTCTCTCTATCTCTCTCTGTCTCTCTCTCTCTGTCTCTCTCTTTGTTCTGTCTCTCTTATATCTGTCTCTCTCTCTCTCTCTGTCTCTCTCTATCTATGTCTGCGTTCCACAATAGTGCAAGATTGTTCAGCACACCATTTTAAATATTTAGATGGCTTTTCCTATAATTTTCTGACGTCTGCACTGGGGTTTTTGTCGAGTCAGCACTTCCTCATTTTGTTTCACATGCAATGGGAACATCTGGTTTTACAGTGATTATGACTCGAGGCCTGTTCTGGTCAATCTTGTGAGGGTTGGGGAAGACATTGTTATTTTTTCTCGGAGTGAAGATCTAGTGTGAGGGGGAGCATTGGTCAGAGGCCACAGAAACTCATTACAGAACTTTAATTCTAATGCAGCCTTAAAATCAGCCAAAATATAGACTTGGCTGGAGCCACAGGACTAAATTGGGATGTTTTAGGATGTAGTTAAATTGTTGAGGAGTTCTCTGTCTGGCACAGAAAAGGGCCTGGCAGCAAGTTTCTGTTTGTAGGTGCCATGCGTTACCGTAGCATCTCCTATTTGTTTTAGCATTAGCATTCCTAATGTTTGTGTGTTTGGACGTGCCAGCACAATGCTGGTTGAGGCAGAGTAGCAGTTCTCAGATCTCTTACCTCACCAGACAGCTGTCCTGCAGACTCTGAGCCATCCTCCTCTTGCTGACGCGTTCCACTGGAAGCGCTGTGCAAGCCCGCAGAGAGTAAACATGCCATGTTATGCTCACTGATGTGCATTAATGAGCTTATGCAACCACAGTGGGCCCTCCGCTGTGTCCTCAGCTAGCTCAGCCCAGGGGATGGGTGCTCTGAGATCACACGAGCATCAGACTTCACACTCCCATCCCCCTGTTTTACCTCTGACCTTTCAACTTTCACCTCCGTTCCCCCACGGGTTAACTCCACTTCCTGTTGTACATCGTCATCACTTTTGAGCTAATTGGACAAAAGGGTTGGTGGCTTGTGTCCTCTCATCAGCACCGTTCTTTCTACGGTTACCAGGTTTCATTGAGCATTCCCCTCTTTTAGACCTACTACAGACTTAAAACAAACAGTAATACTTACGTAATAGTACTGTTCTTTAAAATATGAATGTGTGATATAGGCTACTGTTGAAAATGAATTGCCTGTTATGTCTATGGGGTCCTCTTTATGCTGGATACTGTATATGAATATGATATAAATACATTGATGAGTCTGCTGTCTGGCACTGCTGCAGTGTTTGATGCTGCTGTGAGATGCCACAGTGGAGGAGAGGCTACTGTGGGTGGAGGCTGGACTCTGTGTGTGCTGTTGTCGGTCACACATGATTGAGCACCAGCCATTTAGTGGCGTGGAAGCTGATTACGTGGCTAATCTCGTTATCAGCATGATAGTGTTGATAGATGGGGAATCACTCTCACACACACACACACACACACACACACACACACACACAAACTTGTCGTGTGCCCACGTCAGATGGGTGAATGCTCTGACAGACGGAGTTTGAGCGGTCATTGTAGATTCAGGCACTAAACTCAGATTCAGTCTCTCTTTCTTTCTTTCTTTCTTTCTCTCTCTCTCTCTCTCTCTCTCGCTCAAGCTTAACTGTCCAGTAAGAAAGGAATGCATTTTCCTTCCTATTTTTTCCTCAGCTGTATTTAGGCAAAACAGATTTGTCCTGCTGTTGCGTGTTACACAGCTATAAGATCTCCTTTTATCTTTGTTTTGTAGAAATGTGCTAAGAGCATTCGGAGCTCATGGCATCCGATGTTAGTTTTCTTTTTCTCAGTGGATGAGCTCCCATTGGTCCCCACTGTTGCAGTGTGAGTAAGGGTACAGAGTTGTGTGTGTGTGTGTGTGTGTGTGTGTGTGTGTGTGTGTGTGTGTGTGTGTGTGTGTGTGTGTGTGTGTGTGTGTGTGTGTGTGTGTGTGTGTGTGTGTGTGTGTGTGTGTGTGTGTGTGTGTGTGTGTGTGTGTGTGTGTGTGTGTGTGTGTGTGTGTGTGTGTGTGTGTGTGTGTGTGTGTGTGTGCCTCAGAGCCCCAGGTGCCCCACATACAGCTTCTCTGGGATGGGATGGTTACACACTCTCCTCCCTCCCCTTTCTTTATGATGGAGTGAGAAGATGGAACAATCCATAGCAATCTCAGCACTGCCAGCGTGCTGAACGACTACAGCACCCCACCTTCAACCCCCGCACTGGAACATATTGGTTCCACATGAAAACATGAAAACGCTCATAAACTCACCCCACACAGAGCCACTGTGGGCCCAGTTACTGGACGAGCGTCATTCGTGCTGCTGTAATGGGGGTCGTCAAGAGTGGTCATAGGACTGGTCATGTGGTGCAGACTAGAGGCTGTAGGCGGCTCTCCACCCTCATCTACTCGTCTGGGTGGACACACCGGGTGAGAGTGACGTTACTCTGAAAGATGTTACAGATGCTCATGTGGCCTTGCCAGTAGGAGAGACTGGGAGAGAGAGAGAGAGAGACAGAAACAGTGTGACAGAGAGGGAGAGATGGGAAGAGAGAGGGAGACCGAAAGACGAGATGAGAGAGGGGCAGGGGGAGAGAGAGAGAGAGAGACAGGGGAGAGAGGGAGACAGTGGGAGAGAGACAGGATGAGAGAGAGAGAGAGAGAGAGACTGGAAGGAAGCCCAGAGTGGAGGATGCTGCCAGAGAGGAGGAGAGGAGGTGCCCAGTCGCTGTGGCCTTGGATCACCCTGGGTACTCTCTCCCCTCCTCTGTCTCTCTCTTTCGTTCTCATGCACACGCACGCACGCACACACACACACACATTGGATGCCCAGGATGCTGTGTCAAACTTCTGATGAGCAATAACGTCATAGTTTGGGTGGAGTGGGTTTTCACAGTTATCTGTGATGTACACCTTTCAGTAATGTGACAGATCTTTCTATATTCCAATCCCTCCTTCCTAATTTGCCCCCTTCTCTCTCTCTCTCTCTCTCTCTCTCTTCCCCCCTCTCCCTCTCTGTTTTTCTCGCTCCCTCCAACCAGGCTTGGCGTGTAAGGAGGAGCAACTGACTCCCAGTCAGAAGATTCTTGCTGTAAGGTATGTGCCACAGGTATGTTAGTGCTCTTTTCAGGTTGAAAAAGTTCACCTACTGAAATACCACCCTTCAGAGGCATGGCCAATATTTGCCTTGTCCCCTTTCAGTGACTTGACATGTATTTAAAAGTAATCAACTTCTTCCATCCTACAAATTTGTATGCAACAGTCAGTCATTTTTGGGTGGAAAAAATGCTGAATTATAGACGGACTTTTAATCAAACTAATACATTTGGCTTAATCAACGCATTAGGCCGGGCGGTCACGCTTGCATGCCTTTAGGTGATGAGTTCAGCAGGGGAAATTGGAACGAGAAGCGCAACTAGATCATCATTTTGTGTCCCTTTGCTCTATTTTCTTGTTCCGCTGCTCATATTGATCACAATTACAGCATTTATTACCCAGTAGCCTGGAAATGCTGCAGACCAGTTCAAAGTTGCGTACAGGGGGATTCACAGCTGTTGCCTGGCAACCACACGTTCACACTGCACCGCATGGTGTCCTCGCAGGGAAGTGTCAGACTGGGGGAAAAAGTGAGACAAGATCACAAGCTCTGTTCTGGCTAATTAAAATGCTTATAACACTCTTTGTGTTATGTCAAGTCTCAGATGAACTCACCATCACATGACATCTTCATTGGATTGAGTCCAATGTTTCTGTTGTGCAGCATTTGTGCTTTTGTGTCTGTTTGATTTAGTCTGTTATGGATTGTCGTTTTTTTTTTTTTTTTTTTTTAAGCAATCATCTCCTCTTGTTATTATTTCCATAGTAACACCTGCATTATTTCTCTGGCACATTTAGTGGTTGAACAGGAAAACACTGCTCAAGTCACAGTGAGTTGGCTGAGCAACATTTCAGAGCCACCCACTCTCTGGTAGTGAGAGATGAGCAATTACCTTTCAAAGGGATAATGGTCTTGGCTGAACACTTCACCATCCATAAAGCTTACCTTTCCATTCCTTCACATTCTTTACATTCATGCGACTAATGCATGGTGCATGAATCTTCAAACCTTATTGCAGTCTAGAGCTCTAACAACAACAACAACTTTTAATCAGCTCACAGTGATGAAGCCCACTGACTTCAATTCAATTTTAGAGGTAATCTGGTAGCATGCAACTGTAACAAATTGTTCATTTTGTTTTAAAATAATTCCGAACTGGAAAAAGGTTGTTTGGTTATTAAATCTCTTGGTTTGAACCTCTCGCATACACATTGTTTTTTTTTAGGTGAACAAGAACTTGAAGGAGCTCTTTCCTGTCTGTTTCTGTTTTTTACTTTTAAATGCACCGTGTGGTACTAATGAAATAGAATGAAACATGGCAGTTGTGCTTGTGCTCACCCTGTAATGTCTGAAAGAGGCATCAGTAGGTTTTATTTTGGATTGACAGTTCGCTTTGTGTTTTTGTGCTTTCTTATGCATTCATATTCACCCATATGTAATGTTTTACACTCTGTTATTTATATGACCTGATTTATATGGTATTATACTTATAAGTTATAATACCCATATGTAATGTTTTACACTGTTATTTATATGACCTGATTTATATGGTATTATACTTATAAGTTATAATGCTCATATGTAATGTTTTACACTGTTATTTATATGAGCTGCATGTGTCTGACCTTTTGTATGGCAGGAAAATGCCCAGCTTACTGGAGTACTTGAGTTACAACTGTAACTTCATGAGCATCCTGGCAGGCCCCACCTGCTCCTACAATGACTATGTGGCGTTCGTGGAGGGCACGGCCTACCAGCCCAAACACCTGGAGTCCAATGGCAAGGAGAATGGGAAGTACAAGCAGACTGAGCCATCGCCCAAGGCAAGCACCACAAGTACCTCTGTCTGAATCGGTCACTATAATAGAACCAAGTACCAGGCACCAGTTTTTCCTAATGGAACATTTTAAAAAGGGAGTAAAGTCAAGGTGGGTTGAGCAAGTGCTATTCATTGGGAAACCGGCATTACCAGTAACCTAGGATTTACTTATAGTCTAGCTAACTGTTAAGGGATCTTGTCAGAACTTGTTCAGTAAACTATAGAAGTGTGCCCTTTTAGAAATGGGTCTGAATAGTAGAGAAAACATGAGGTAATGACCAGGTCACTAGATTCAAGAACTTTCAAGCAAATGCAACAGAATCTAGGTTTTGTCTGTGCTCTGTATTGAATTACATGCAACTGGTCTGCTGAGATAATTGAATTAGCTGAACAGTTATGGATCTCACAGCTTCTACATTTCAATATCTCTCAAGGTCTCAGATTTCCTTTAGTCCTCGAGTGTGCATATTTTGAAAAACTTGCTTCGCCCCACCAGCATATTTACTTAACTCCGGGTCAGGAGAATGATTATGCATACCTTAGCTTTGTGAGAGAATAGAGGAGGCCGTTTGCAAACAACAACAGAGAGGACGAAAGGTCACTTGCGTCCTGGTGAGAAGAGGGGGTTGCTTTATTCCAGGCGTGAGGAGGCCTTCTTTCATTGTTTTGACACAACACAAACGTGTGAATACGTGGTCAGCGCTTTTTTCCATTTTTCTCATCCCGCTGTGGCTCTCCTGGTCCAGTGCCGCTCCCAGGTCTTATCTTCAGGTTCTATTGTTTCGGCGCCAACCTCGCTGCCCTCCGCGTGTGTCCCGTGGAGGGAGGACGTTATTAAAACCACCCCATGATTGATTGCCACCATCATTTTATATCTTCATTCTGCAACACCTTTTTTTATGCAGAGGAATAGTTGTGCTGTTCTGTGCCCTTGCCAGACCTCATTGACCATTAAGTCAGCTATGATTAAACACCCCTCCTTTCCACACACACACACACACACACACACACACACACACCTCCAACCATACTCTTGTGCCCCCAGGAATCATTCCACATCAGGCAGTTAGCTTTTAATTGCTTTCCAATTAAGCCACTGATAGCTGAGTTGACTTCAAATTAATTGCACTGTACTTACATGCTATTTGCAGAGTATGAGGCCTCATGTGTGTATGTGTGTGTGTGTGTGGGGAGGGGGGTATGCTGAGATGACAGTTTTCCTTTTGTGCTTTCTGAACTTTCATGTCTTTTTTTGGCGTGTTCACGTGAGGAGTTCTTAATCATGCCTGGGCTGAGCTGAGTTTAGCGCGACTCCCCTGGGTACCGTTCTCCAGGAGAGATGAAGGGAGGCAGCCAGAGGAGGCCTGCACCAGAGGGCCCGGAGAAGCACTAGTAGACTAGTATAGATCGAGGCAGACCTGTGCTTACTGACACCATGGTTAGGATGAGCAAAGACTGCCCAGATCAGTGGGAAAAAAGAAGCAATGACTAAGTACTGTTTCACTGATAAAGATCACAGTGGAATCTGCTGTGACCTGTATAGAACTTGCTCAATGACTTTAAGTATGTTTTTTTTAATGAATGAATGAATGCTTCACTTGTTTTACACAGGTTAGTTCCAGGTCAATTGATATGAGTTGATGAAAAGGCCTTGTTGTGGGAACTGCATTGATCATGTGGGTCATTTCATCTGCTCTTTTCACAGAACGATGTCATCAGAAAGCTGGGCACGTGTGGCGTCTCACTAGGGGTCTACCTGGCAGTGCTCAGGGTGTGCCCGGTGGAGCACGTCATCGATGACTCGTTCATTGCCACCTCGCCCTTCTACGTCCAGGTCATCTACCTCTACCTGTCCATGCTGGCCACACGGCCAAAGTACTACTTTGTCTGGACACTGGGTAGGTGCCCCGATGAGCACTCTAACGGTTTGACCTGTGCTGCCTTTATTTATCCACTTTGCATGTATTGGAAAAATACACAGAGATTTATGACTGCCTTTAGTTCTGTTGACATAGCCACCAATCTTGTGTTGTTAAAAAAAAAGCTATGCACAGTCACGATTGACAACGTTGTTGTGCTTCTCCTTTTGCCTGATATTGTACTGCCCTCTACTGGCTAGCTGAAGTAACTACAGTCTCAATTAGACAATTTTCCATTGTGCTCAATGACTGCCCTGAAAAGAATCGACATGCCACTATAATTAGCTTTTAAGTTAATTGGTCTATTGTATTTCCATTTAACAGCTGACGCCATCAACAATGCTGCCGGATTTGGCTTCAATGGCTACAACAAAGACGGCACGCCAAGATGGGACTTAATATCAAACCTCAGAATAATGGACATAGAGGTGTGAAAGAAATACTGACAATGAAATGTTACATTAAGTGTTTTGAGATGAATGCTACCAACCTTTGGAATAAATTCTGGGCACATGATTTATGTGTTGAAGCATCACACTGAGTTTTTTCTAACTTACCCATCCCCCCTCCCATTTTTGAAACTTCAGTTCGCCACCAGTTTCAAGATGTTCTTGGACAACTGGAACATTCAGACAGCCCTCTGGCTTAAGAGGTGACCGTTTTTTTAATTTTATCTCCTTTGAGCAATTGTGGGAACATCTCAGTTGGCACATAATGCAATCAGCTTGAAGCACCCTGCACAGCAGTACTAACTCTATTGTGTGTGTGTGTGTGTGTGTGTGTGTGTGTGTGTGTGTGTGTGTGTGTGTGTGTGTGTGTGTGTGTGTGTGTGTGTGTGTGTGTGTGTGTGTGTGTGTGTGTGTGTGTGTGTGTGGTCGTCTCTTCAGGGTGTGCTACGAGCGCTGTCCCATGAACCCCACGGCGGCCA
Organism: Alosa pseudoharengus; assembly: GCF_046254945.1. Classification (NCBI taxonomy): domain Eukaryota; kingdom Metazoa; phylum Chordata; class Actinopteri; order Clupeiformes; family Clupeidae; genus Alosa; species Alosa pseudoharengus. The sequence goes on from NW_027468680.1 coordinate 25,894,708, forward strand.
CGTTCCTGCTGTCCGCTGTGTGGCACGGCGTCTACCCCGGCTACTACCTCACCTTCCTCACTGGCATCGCCATGACCATGGCAGCACGGGCAGTGAGTATTCAGCGTATACATGTGCACACACACTAGCACAGCTTCAAATGGACACAACAGGTCTGACCTTTATAGGGACATGGATCAAAGCTCAACAAACTTGAATCCATAGCATTGAATCTATAGTGTGACAAAACCCTTGATTTTAAATGCATCACAAATGTTTGACATTTACAGTTTCTCTGTGTATCAGTTTCTCTAACACTAAAGAATGGTAGATGTATCCATAACTCTTTATGATCCAAAAAAACGGATGTGTTTATGTGTAATACAGCATTTTACAGCCGTGTATAAAACACTATCAGTCTGAGACACGCCTGGGAAAGGCATGCTTGTAAAAGCTCTGTTGCAGCCATTAGTTAGCGGTAGGCCAGAGGCCCAGTCCCTCACTTGACAGAGGGGGTAATGAGAGCTGATGGACTGCTGATTTAACGAGGGGAGGCAGACAAGTAACAGCAGAGGCTGATTAAAACCAGACAGTAAAATGGCTGGGCCTTTTGAGGGGAGACACAGAGATAGACAGTGAGGAGGGGCTTTAAGCATGATAAAAAAAAAAATCATTGTAGTAAGGAACACATGAATGGAATGACGGGTGGAGTCTGTAGCTTGTCGAATTTGTCCATTTCTTAACTCTTCATGTGAATCTTTATTCTTTATTCTATTCTGAATCTTCAGTCTTTATTGGAAAATGAGGTTATGAGGTTCCTCAAAGCTTCTTGATTTAAAGTGCTCTTTAAAGGGGCTCTCTGAACGAAATGAGACGAAAGGGCAGCAGTGGTGTAAGAAGATGGAGATTAATGCAGGCTGAGAAGCTTTCTAAAACTTTTGAAAAAAAGTAGAATTTTCCCATTATTGTGGCATCAGCAGAAAAGTCTGAGGTCGATTGTCATCTCCGCGATCCGTTTCCACTCTGTGGAGATGATTGAAGCGAAGTCATCCTGTAATGATCGCTGTTAGTAACTTTAAAACCCACTCGCTCACTCACTCTGCTTCTCTCTGCTCCGAAAACTGGGTCATTCGGTGATGCCATCGCTCTCTTGCTCTCGGATAGGCCTACCTCTCGAAAAAAAGGGTTCTGTATTTCGTATTAAAGGGCTCAGTGTGGTCCTCTCTGATTTCATCGCTACTTTGAGCTCCTCTTGCCCCTTGTTAGCCCTCCAACTCCCTATCCATCCTCATTAGTGTCAGGAGTCTGGGAAAAGGGCCTTATTTTTCTGCTGTGTAAAATGCAGACAATAACATAGTGGACAGTTGAGAAATGGGGACATTGAAAGGAAATGTGGGCCTGTAAACATAACCCACTTTTTACTATCGTTTTGGATGCATTCACAGAATTGCTACAGTATCAGGAAATAAATATTCAATGGTTAGTGAGACTAGTTGTATGTTTCCAGTTGTAAGTGCGGCTTATGTACTGAAATTTGCCTAACATGTCACTGCCAAGATCTTGTCACCCTCCTTTATCTTGTCTGCTGACATGAGGATGTTTGGTCACTGATTTTCCAGTTACTGACAGTTACTTGGGTGCCAAGAAGCACTAAATAAATGTAATATATTGCGGTGGTTGTTGTTAGGTCAAATTTAGCTGGAAGTCTGGCGAAACAGCACAGTGGGGTACATTTGTAGATTGACAAGGACAGCTTGTGGGGAAATGTGCAGGTTGGTGTACGTCATATACATGTTTACACATGTAATAAGTTCCAACCTGTTATACCGGGTATCTATCTGATGATAGAAATGTTATGATGGGGTAGGCATGTTCCTAACGACCGTCCTCTTACCTGTGTGCAGGTGAGGCACAACGTGAGGCCGCTCTTCCAGAGCACGGCCACCAACAGGCTCGTCTACGACATCATCACGTGGGCGGGCACGCAGATCGCCATCTGCTACACCGTGGTGCCCTTCGTGCTGCTAGCGGTGGGGCCCTCGCTCAAGTTCTACAGGTGAGCATGCACATTACCTCTTGACCTTGCCAAGGCATTTATAATGTATTTCAAACCGCTAGTTCCACAATCATTGTGAAATGGCAGAGTGAGGATGTTGCTAAACACTTTTGTGATGGTCATGGTTAGTGTCATGAGGAGGGTTGCCATATGCATGGGTTGAAATCAACTGATATAATGTTTATATAGTGGGGTGTCTCTATCCAAAAACACAACAATTTAGGAAATGACCTCTGTCTTCAAACACACAAACACACACACACACACACACACACACACACACACACACACAAACAGAGAAATGTTGATTTTGGAGGAAAGCATCCCACCATATCATGTACATTGGCTCACTGAGGTCACAAAGTTAGCAGCCCTGAAAAGTTTGTTGCCTCCCTACAGGCCTTTTGTAATATCACTGAGTGAAGCGCTCCGCTGCGCCCGTTGTGTTCTGTGCATCACTGAAGGAAGGGTGGGCTGCGCGAGTGAAGGAGAGGGAGCATTAAGCGTTCCTCTCGTTAACGAGACAGTTTTAACGCTCCGTCAGAGATAAGGGCTTATTCTCAGGCTGGACCATTAAACAATTGGCGGACGCTGGCTAGCGCCGGAAAACAAATCTGCGGTGGTATCTCCTCGTGGGGCTGTTATTAAATCAGCGGAGGAGAATGTAAAGCACTCTCGTTAAAGACTGGACGAGGAGGAGGACAGGGGGCAGCATTAGGCCGCGGGTTTGTGATTGGTGAGAGCGCCGGAGAAAATGGGCTCTGACAGCGGGGCTCCGTCCAGAAGTACTGAGAGGGGCAGTGTTCTCTCTCGCTCCTTGATGAGACAGACCCCCATTAACACCCCGCTTTTAAGTGTGTCTGGAGAGAATCCGCATAAAGTGTGCGGTAGAAAGGTTCCCATTTAAGGATTTTAGAACGTCAGTGTCAAATCCATAAATGGTTATGTTCTACAATTACACGCAAGAGTATGTGTCTTGATGTACAGTATGACATGTATTCTGTTAAATGCCAAGTTAAAGGGAATGACTTACTATACATTGTCTATGACCAAATAGTTAGTTTCACTCTGTCAGACTCGCATGTGGCTCGACCACATGTGCATTGATCTGCGATGTCCTTTAATGGATTAAGGGGTTGTGCTAAAGACCAACTCTGTTAATCTTGTACACGTTGCATGCTGAGTACTGTGAGCTCATGTCTGGTGTGTTGTGCCCCATCAGGTCGTGGTACTGCAGCATGCACCTGACTTGTCTGCTGGTGGTGCTGGCTCTGCCGGTGAAGCCCAGGCACCAGCGGCAGAAAGAGCAGCAGAACAGCCTGCACCAGGACGGCACCATGAGCAACAGCTGCAACAGCTGCAACAGCCTCCCAAACACGGACAGCAACTGCAACCAGAAGCAGAAAACCACATGAGTGGGGAGAGGCTATCTCCATTCCCCTGCTCCTTCTCAAACACACACACACACACACACACACACACACAAACACACACAAACACACACTGATACACATGCACGCACTCGCATGCACACACACATACATATACACTCACACACATATGCACATGCAGGCACACTCAAGCATACAGCAACACAGGTTTGGGGAGAACCTCTTATGAACACTACCGAGAGTGTTGAGAGTGCTCGCCCTCAACCTGAATGGACCAGACGAGCAAAACCAACCTACCGACCGACCAAGCAAGCAAGACTCCACCAGATGAATACACATGTCAGAAACCAGTCAGCAGAACAGCTGACCCTCAAGTAGCAGCGAGTGGCCACTGCGATCATGCTTTAGGCTCCTAAACGACTAATCTGTGCAACCGACCAGAGCGAGAAGCTTGCGGTGGCGGCAACGTCAAACGAGAGTACGCCAATCTGGTGTGAAATATATAAATATAAATATATATATATATATATATATATATATATATATATATATATATATATATATATATATATATATATAAATATATCAAGTAATAAGTGATTACACTAATCTCGGGACAGGGAGACCATTTCCAGGGCAGGGAAAAGAGAGAGGAAAGTGTATGTGGTTCTGAAGTTGCCTTAAACCCTCTATGTACTCTCGGTGGCAAGCTTGAGATGGCGTTGGAAGCAGGTGTCTGTTCCAGCCTCTCCCAGAAGAATTGACTGGTAGGGCAAGTCGGCGCACATAGAGGGTTTCAGTCATTGTCACACAAACAATGCAACCTCTGTTTTAGACGTTGAGAGGCCTACACGGGTCTGTAACAAAAAAAATGTTTTTTCTTTTTTTTTTTAAATTTCGTCAATGCCAATTTCAAACAGGCCTTAGATTATCAGATTATCTCAATGTTTTTTTATTTCCGGAGTTCTTTTTTTCTTCTGTTTTTCACATCCAGCCATATCTGCTGCTTTCTTTCTTTGCAGGCGAAAGGGTATGTGCATTTACTTTGTACAAGAGTGATGATTGTGTCGATTGTGATGATGATTATGGGTGATGGGTGCTAGAAAGGGAGTATCTTCTTCATTCTTCAGTCTGAAAGCGTTTGTTTTTTTTCTTCTTCTGTTTTTAAAGGGCTTTTGATTTAAGGGGTTTAGCGTGAACCACATCAGTCATGTTTGGTTTCCTCAGGGTTTTCACAGTTCCAGTGTTCACACAGTCCCACTTCACTGGGATAGTACAACACATTTTAAGCCCCATTCTGTTTGAATGTCTCGCACGACTCACATTTATATTTGCTCTGCAGTGATCTTTAAGGTTTGTAAATTTGTACAATGTATGTTAGGGAGAAAAAACTATTCTTGTTTGTATTTAGATACACCTAATATTGTTATTAGAGTATATGAATGGTTTGGCAACGTAGGGTTTTGTCATACTGCCCAACTGTCTGGAAACCCAAAGGCTTTTTCCATCATGGCTTTGGCCCCATAATTGAGAGACAAAATGACTCCCCTAAAGCGTCCAAGGCCTTGCTCTGTCTCTCCATATCTGTATTTTTAAAAATCTTTTTTAAAATCACAGTGACACGGCCACACTGAACCTCATAGAACCATTGGTACCTGCCATATCGGCACCAGGTATGTAATAATGTGAGTGACGTCAGACTGCTTTACATTACTGTATCCTTGTGCCACCTCCAGGCACATTCTTTACTCCACTGGTTCAGATAACCTCTCTGAGCTTTCTTGATATGAGGATGCCTTGAGTTGGTCCTGCTGCTCAGGTGTGGAAGCACCTATTGCTCTTTGTTGGTTAAGAAAAGAGCACCGCGAAGTACTTACATTACTAACTCTTGTTGTTGATATGGCCAGACCCTAACCATGAATTGAATATAATTGGGAGTCAAATTATGCTCACTCAGAAATTTCTTATTTTTAAATTTTTTTTTTTTCGTTTTTCCCCCCTTTTTAGCACCTCTCAGATGTGTCTAACACACAATTCTGTTATTACCAGGGGTGGTCAAACCACATACTGCAATGTAGGTCCAAAGGCCTTAGGAAGGGAAAGACTTTATACTGTATGTGACTCAGAAAGGCAAAGAGTGCACTGACCACACACCAACCAGCAGATCAATGCAAAACTGATAGAAATGTCCAAAGTGCCAAATCACGGGAGGCGCACACATGTTGTATGTCGATACAGAAAACAAAGATTGAAAATCTGAAAGTCTTTTTGTGGGTTAGACTAGGTGGAGAAATTTCTATTAATGTACTTTTGGAGAGAGTCCGATTTATTTGGTGGAATAAATAAAAATACGATAGAATTATTTTTAGATGTTATGAGTGAAATTTGAGAAGAAATGAGGAAAATGGAGAGTTCTCTCTCCCCCACCAGTTTCTTGTTTTCTGTTACTTTATTCTTTTTGTGCACTTTTTGCTATGAATAAAAAACAGTGCTAAACAGACTAACTGCCAGAGCAATGCAAGAGAACACAACCGAAGCCCAAAGGGAAGTGGACTGAGGAAGGGGAACAACTGGCCCAGTCATATGTGAGGTCATTAGCTGTATCGCCGGCCACTATGATCGCCCCATACTGTCAAGTACAACCCTGACTGTTCTGACATGGTGTCCAATGAAGAGAGCGATTAGGATATAGACACACTTTTTGGGCCTTTGCTAATTTGGCCTCTAGACCATGGCAGTTTGTTCCTCGGTCTCAGTTCTTAGTAGGGATGGAGGCATTGTCCTTACGTGTGTGTGTGTGTATGTGTGTGGGTGTCTGTATGTTTGTGTGACAGTGGTGTCAACCCGTGTTTAGAAACATATATCATGTGTGGAAAAAAACAACCCTCAGCTGTCAACCCTAAGGAAATATATGATTAAATACATAAGATATTAATGCTGATTTATTTGAATTGGGGAACCACCCCATCCCACCCAATGATGTGTTTATTTGTCTGAACTGAAAATTTGTATCACTGTTATTTCGTACTACCCCAATATCAAACTCTACTGTCTGCCATGTTGTTAATCTGTATTAATCTATCGGCTCTATGTCACAGGACCACTGATTCAGATACTGTTGGTGAACAAGTACACTGGGGTTTCATTTGTCAGGGTGCTCAAAAGCACTCGCACAGTTTTGTCACTCTTTCCCTTCTCCTCACCGCCCTTCCACTAGTCAGTGGTCTTTCCAGACTTGGACAGATCAGGCCAAACCACACCAACACCTCACTGGGCCTTATTTCTAGGCGCCAGTCACATGTTGAAAAGATGGAAAGAATCTATCAAAACTCTTGGAATATCTTGGAATACTTATTTTGGTTACCATATTGAATGATGGTCTGAGGCTTTTGAAACTCTGTTTCTTACCATAAGCTGAATCTTACCTTCGCAGGTTAGCACTGCACATGGCTGAACATGATTCAAACACCCAAAGAGTTGCCAATAAAATCCTGTCAGATTATCAGAAGCCTCAAGGGAAAGGATTATCATGACCACATCACATTGAAGAGATCCTTGTGTATGTAGGCTACACTGCGTCAGGGGTGGTTTGTTGAGAAGTTTTGTGTGGTTGGCAGTTTCAGTGGTTAAATCATGCAGATTAGAAAGTCAAAGAAAACCCAAGTGCTAGATTATTTCAGCAGCCACCAGGAGCCTCTTCACAAACAGACCACCTGGACCAGAATAACTTCACAATAGGAGCCCAGATTTGGCTTCCCTGAATTCATGTTTTCTTTCTTTTTGGGGAGAGGGATTTTTTTATTTGAGTGACCGTTTTACCAGTCATTTTACTTTTGCTACAAAATGTATTGTGGTGATGGTGTGTTCTCAGATAATTGTCACTTTTGTCAACACTGTGATTCATTAACTATTTTATACTTTATGGTAAAAATGCTTTATTTGTAACATTTGTGTGGCTGTGTAGGGACATTTGTACCTTTTGTCTAAACGTGTCATTTGTATTCTGGACAGTGTTTGTTGATGTGTTTCTTGGCAGTTAAACCAGCTGATTAAAATACTCATTTTTTCACATTGACCATTATTGATTTGTGTTTTCATCACTTAGGAGGGGGTAACATACATCTTGAGTAGGCTAGGCTAACTGATGCTGTGTTTGAGGTTTGCAGTGGCAATGCATTAATGCAAACACATTGTATGGGCCTAGGCTATGCAATTTCTCCCCTTTGAAGTTACCAAGTCGAAAACAGCCTACCAATTGTCTTATGACAGATCAAGTTAATTGCTAAATGGGAATCCATTGGTTTCAACTGCAGGTAAGTTACAGTGCACGTGCCTTTGCCGCACCTACTCCGTTACAGTAGGCGGAGACGGGTGTAGTCGAAATTAATTTTGACCACCCCCTCGAACAAAATGGCTGTCTCTTTAAATATCGTGGGATATCCACAAGACCCAGAGTAACCAAGAAAGAACAAAACAACTATTCAATGGATTGACTTGTTTGACGCTCCCTGGCATTTCTTCTTGAACTAGGTAATGCTATTAATTTATTCTCTCATGAATGTCACGAGCTCTGCAGCCTTTTCGCCAAGTTCCTGTTGAGCTACATTCTTGAAGTTACGTTAACTTAGCTGCAGTCTTACCCAGTTGTTGTTTTGAAGTCTCTAAGGTTTGGCGGAATATTGATATTTTTAAACCACCTAAACATAATTTTGTAACTCCTAACTGGGAAGTCCTGAAAATGTTGTGAAGGTAATAGTCGGCTAATTAGAATGATGCCTCGCCACGAGTGAAATATTCAAACGTAGCCTAACCTACCCGACCCTGAACACTATAGAATTGATCATGCTGTTCGTGCAGTCATCCCTGTGATATGGATTGGTTGAGAATGACAGCTGTAGTCTAATTGACACGAATTGGTTTATTTATATCTAACAATAGACTTCGGTTGTAAACAATGAGGCAACATGTGTCAGCTGACAATGTCCCAGGTGAATGCGAAATTTGAAATGGAACGAAAGGAACATGCTACAAGGTGTTCAAAATCAGGTGTGTATGTGTAGCGCTAGGCCTAAGATACGGGTTAAAAGTTTTTGTGTTCAAAATCGGTCTCTTGACTTCTCTGTTACGGAATGATGTAATAAGCAAACATCGTGGATGGAAATGTCTTCTCAGCAGCTTTTGCGCCTGCATGACAGCTAACCCCCACCGGTATATTTTGAGATGTTGCTAAATCTGTGCGGGCTGCCTTCCCCAAAAGCGGTTGTCTGTCTTATGTTTCACTCGTCCAAGTAATTATGAAGGGACAGTGAGATGTTATGTTAATCCTTTAAGGACATTGACAACATTTGGCGATTATCTGTCATCTTTCTATAGCTTAATCAATTAAGCTACTCACTTTCAAGTCTATCAGGTTTCTGATGGTGGCAAAAAGAGGAAATGGGTAGCGTTACAACTCACCCAATAGCTGCAGATTTATTAGTGGAGCATGTAATGTATGCTAATCGGACGCGTGTGCCCAGTGGGTCATTGTGTGTGTGTGTGGCTGTGTGTGTGTGGGAGTGGGTGTGGTAGGAGATTGGGCGTTTTGCTCCCATCTCATGCATCATTCATAGCACCCAGGGATTCTAAGAGGAGGAGTGCCTCTCTGTACTCAGATTGAGTGACAGCACACAAAGAGCAAGACATTGACTGAACAGCGCAAAGGGCACAGCACAACTTAGATCCGGAGGTAAGGCTGCCTTTGGCTTATGTGTTATGCTGAAGTGTCACTGCAATTCAGTCAGTGTCTGGAGGTGACATTTGTGTGTTATCTCCTATGTGTCTTTGTTTTGCGTGTGTCTGTGTGTCGTAAGCGGGTGGCTGAGTGGAGGAGGGTGAAGGTTGGCCCCCATTCAATCAGTGGAACTGAGGGAGCTGGCTGACTGCACATTGATTGGCCCTCCACACATTGTCCCCCCCAGGAGAGCAGCTGTGCTGCTGAAGGGTGTGTCAGCAGAAAGCCCAAGCTGTAAACAAAGGATGGAATCTCTTTCATCCTGTTGATTCATTGTTGGATGTTTGAGTAACTTGTTATTCTTATCATAGTTGATGTTATTGATACAGGCCTAATAATATCTCAAGAGGCAAATCAGTTAGACAGAGGACAGGTTGACAGAAACAGCCGTAGTGTTTGTTGCCGCCGTAGTGTTAAGGGCTGAGTCGTGTGGCTTGGTTCAGATAGCAACAGTTTGCCTTATCAGCAATAACTACTTGCCTAATTGTGGGATAAGCAGATTTAGAACAGGGCTTTTCTCTCTCCTTCATGGTTCAGTACTTAATGCCATCACTGCAAGAGATGACTGTATAAGATATTAAGGTGGGTGATATAAAGGCTGTGGTTGTGAGTCTCATGTTCCCTGAGAGGAATATCACAGAAGGAGAAAACACACAATCTTGAAAGATAGGCCTATCACTTCATTACAGGCTACTGGTCTTTATTACTGTTTAGGTACACAACAGGGTCTTTCATCATTTCCTGTTAATGGTTTCTCAGTTTGTACAAACTATGGTGTGTTCCTATTTTAGCTGACAATTTGCATATTTTACTGCTTTGGATTCAACATTAGGAAGATATTATGGGCCCTAATTTAAATGAAGGTCAAAGTACAAAGTCTGAAAAAGCTGAGTTGTTGTGCATGCATAGCTAGTGTGTGGCATGTGGGAATGAGGAGCAGACTCATCAAGGTATTGCCCATGACATTAAATTAGCAAAATGATTTGACCTAGTTATTACATTTGCTGTAGTTAGTCTTTGCTTTGCTCTTTGTCCATCATTCACATTATGGCCCTATATCTTAACCTATGTTGGAAGCACAACAGGCACAGCAAGGCACTTCCTCAAAAAAATGAAGGGAAAAGCATTGACAGCCTTGTTTTAAGGAAGTTTCAAAATATCTAAACAGTGTTTGAGGATTGCTCATAACCAGTTGCGCATAGCCTAAACACACAGAAGGCAAAGATCACATGACTTAGTGAGGCTCACTGGGAAATTAGATTGTTTGCTCCCAGCGTCGGTCAGCTCAGAGTAGGCTGGATTATTTTACTGTAATTATATTTACCTCCTGAATAGATTATGGTTCCAAATCAATTCCAAATTATGAAATATTAAAATTGTGAAATATGTCCGGAGTATCCTGTAAACATCTGACCATTAGGCTAGCCCACAAATGGACTTTAATACCAACAGATACCAGCGTATTTGCCACATTTTCTTGACTTTAAGGAGGAAATTGATTCTGTGGTTGTCTTTGTTTGCTGTTCCTTGATGATGCACAGTCTACTGCACCAATAAAAGCCTAATGAGCCATTATGTGTTGTAGCCCCAACGAGGACTAACTTCATACTCTCCTGTTACAGCTCTCTCTCTCTCTCTTTCTCTTTCTCTTTCCTTAGTCGTTATGTTTGCCTCACATGGCCTCAGATTCTAAATCCTGCAAACATTCAAACTTAATTTTCCTCCTGTTCTGCTAAATTACTCTAAGAGGTTTACTGCCCCTGAGTCTCAGAGAAACAACAGACTTGGAAGTGCAGCAACAAATTGCTTGGAAGCTGCACTTCTCTTAGGCTCGTAACTTCAGATTTACTGGGGGGGGGGGGATGCAAAATAATTGGCTACATTCTGAGCCGAGTCTCAAAATGACTCCTGCTGTAATTGGCCTCTGCCAGGAAAGCCATAATTCTTCATTATTGCGTTGTGTGCGTTCATTTGGCGGGCCAAGACAACGGAGAGGTCAGGCCCGCTCCACTCTGGCGTCTCATGCTCAGCCCCAGATAACTGAAGTAGGTCGGCTACATAATCAGATTCGGGTGGCTTTGTGATGGATGAGCGGGGCATAAGGTTGACCGTAGAGGGACGGTGACGGTTGTAGCAAACGAATGAAAGAAAGGTCACGTCCTTTTACTTCTGTCCTTTTGCACTCAGTGGCCTGCTCAGCTTTCTCTTGTGCACTTTTTTTTTTTTAACAGGGGCTAGCTTGAAGAAGTGGTCGTCATGGATACCACCACGTCCCTCAAGACGTCTACTCTGGCCATCCAGAGTCTGTTCAGCTTTGTGGAGGAGGAGAACCTACCTGCCATCAAGGCACACCTGGACAAGTTCAGAGAGGTGGACAGCAGAAGTGATGTACGTAAGCAGGAGTTGGGTGTAATCAGCTAAATGACAGGGAACTTACATATGATTGCAGATTTTTGAGAATTTAAACCAAAATGCATCATCTCAAATACCCTGTTGTGAGTTTTTAAACCCAATTAATAAGCTTATTATGGCAATATAGTAATGTAACAAACCTAAAGTTTTGTTAGCCTGTGTTTTAGGACAGTAGATTGATGCAATGACACAGTAGCACACTGATCTGACCTGTGCGGTGTTCCTCGCTTTGCTTGTTAGCATGGCCAGACTGCCCTGATGGTGGCAGCAGAGCAGGGCAACCTGGAGATCGTACAGGAGCTCATCAGGCGGGGGGCCAACGTTAACCTGGATGATGTGGTATGGCTTACAACTGCACCTCAATATCAAACCAGTACACAATATTGTATACAATAATACACAATCCATATCTAACACCTGATTCATGACACAGCCTTCTTTTATTTTATGGTGGCTCTTAGGTTTAATATCCACTCTAGGTGTTGGAACTGTAAGGCTCTAGGTATATGAAACTGTTCTGGCAGGAGTTCAGACTAGGACATGCATGACCACAGCAGCCACAAAGATGCGGTCACAAAAGCTGAGGTTGTCAAGAAAGACCACAGAGAAAGACTTTTGTTCCAGAGACTAAGCACAGTTAGTCTAGCAAAAGATTGGAGCAATTATTAACTCGTTCATTCAGATATGATTTGTTTTGGAGTAAAGTATAGTCATTTCACAGTGTACTGATATTTGTGTGGCACCAAGAGATTTTGTGAGATTTCTGTCCTGTGATCTCATTGTGGTCAGGCACGGTCATCTCTAATTGGCAGGCAGAGGTGCAACCTGGGTAAACAACCGGGTGGAAACCTACAGAAGCCACGTCAAACACACACAATTACAGCCTTGTAACCAGAGCACTCTTGAGGAGACCAGTCCAGCAGTCTGACTCCTCTGTTATCTTAGTACTATCAATCTTCAGCTCATCTGTTTTTTTTTCTTTTTCTTTTTTGTTAATTGGATTAAAACAAAATTCCTATCATACCTTAGCATCCATGAGCACTTGGTATGACAAACTGGTAGGTGCAGCAGCCTGGTCTCACACCCTGTAGTGTTGAGCAGTGAGCCCTCAGGTTGGCATTGTCATTGTGGTGTTGGGAGCCCTGGTGTGGTAGTAACTTTTCTGTGTCTTTCTTTCTGTCTGGTACTCATGAACAGGACTGCTGGACTGCCCTGATATCGGCTGCCAAGGAGGGCCACATCGACGTGGTGAAGGAGCTGTTGACCAACAATGCCAACCTGGAGAACCGAGACATGGTGAGAGCCAACAGGGATGTTCTTCTGGAATATTCTGGACTGCCACAGCATATCACATGTGTAACATGATTCTTGTTTACTGCAATATTTGAACAACTACGCTGAGGTACTAATAGCAGATGCCGTTTTGGATTTTACACCAGTCTGTTTTCCTGTAGTTGTTTGTTGCTTATTTTAAAGTTATCCTTTTGTCTGTAATGGAATAGTCAGGGGAGAAATGTGTTTTCCTGTTTGATGCCAGCATTGGTTTGATAGATTTTAGATTATTCCACCATTAGCCATGAAACGGATAGGCTGGGCGGATTTGATTTCCCACAATATGATTTCTCCACTTCCGTCCTAATTGAGTTGACTGCTGGCTGGCTGTCTGCAAAGCATTAATCCAGCTCTTACTGTACAGAATTATTCCAAATAGAATTTCTGCTCACAAATGAATTGTGTTGATCGGAGATAGGCAGTGTAGTATGACAATATTCCCTCTGCACCGGATAAACAGAAATATAAAATAATAAAAGAAAAGAATAAAAAATCTCAACATTTCCTGAAGTTTGAATGAGTATTTTAAAGAAGAGCATTGTCAGAACTACAAAGGATGTAAAGTGTGCATGTATGCGGTAATGACTGAGTCTGAGTAGTCCCATTATAGTCATTGTTGGTTAGTCACTTTTGGGGGTGAGGTGTGGTCTCTGTCCTGGTGCCTGTGTGTCGAGCTGTGGTAAAAATAACTGGATTACAGAGAGCACTGGGCCCTCTGCAATTTGAACATTCATGTGTTTTGGCACCCCCCTCTGAGTCCGGGATGGGCTGGAGGATGATCCAGACAGTGTCACTGGAGCTGCCGAGAGTCATGACAAACATTTATATTGATGCACTACCGATGTGCTTTAATAGGCCCTGTGGGTTAACATTTAAATATTATGTATGCAACTGTGTGTGTGTGTGTCTGTGTGTGTGTGTGTGTGTCTGTGTGTCTGTGTGTGTGTGTGTGTGTGTGTGTGTGTGTGTGTGTGTGTGTGTATGTGTAGGGAGGCTGGACTGCTCTCATGTGGGCTGCCTATAAGGGTCGGACCGAGGTGGCACGCCTGCTGCTGGAGAGAGGAGCCAACGCCAACATCACCGGTCAGGTACATACGGCCAGCCATGTCCACTGAATAAGCACCTCTGCTCCACACAAACATTACTCACATCAGCCTCCTCTCATGTCAGTGTAAAACATCTTAGTTTAAAACATCTTAGCAGTTAAAAAATAGTTTAAAGTCGTTTATTGGCCAAGCATATTGACCCAATATATACATGACATAATATATTATATATAGGGCCGCACACAATAGGCAGACGATGTACTCATACACAGGTAAAATACACGGTGTTTAAGAGACAAAGCAATGTACGTACTGCACTGTATACTGCATATAGTGTGGTAGTGCAGACAAGAGTATGACACAAGGGTCACAAGAGGCACAAGAGTGTGTGTCAGAGTTGGTGAGTCAGGCCAGCTGTTTACAAGGGTGATGGCATGGGGGGGGGGGGAGCTGCTCCGGTGTCTGGAGATTTGGTGCACGGTGTTCTGTAGCGCCTGCCAGAGGGGACGAGTTGAATGAGGTTGTCTCCAGGGTGTGAGGAGTCCTTCTGGATGTTCTCTGCCCCCCTCTTGGTTTGTGACATGCACAGCTGTTAGAGGGTGGGCAGGAAAGTACCAGTGATTCTTTCTGCTGAAGGAAGGTAGAGGTCTAGAAGGCAGTGGTCATTTCATACCTTTTCAGTCGTTTGGACACACTTTGTCCTCAACTAGTCTATTTAAATGAAGCTGCAGATAGATATTCTACTTAATCTTAGATCTTAATTCTACTTAGATCTGAAGCATTTTCCATCTGTGAAAGACTCCTTTTTACTATTTTTTGTACAAATGTGTATAAAATGTCTAAATCTAAAACAGTTTTTAATGACCTTTTACAGAACCTGTAGAGGAGCGTAAGAGTTTGTCTTTAAGTGTGTGTGTGTGTGTGTGTGTGTGTGTACGTGTGTCTTCTCCGAGCAGTACAGCGTGTACCCCATCATCTGGGCAGCGGGGCGAGGTCATGCTGAGATCGTCCATCTCCTCCTGCAGCACGGGGCCAAAGTCAACTGCTCGGACAAGGTGACCATCCCTCTCCCCTCTGGACCACAAACACAGCTTTCACACTTCTCCAAATGAAAATATGTTGATTGGCATTGTGTTTTTAATTCTAATGTTTTGAATGATCTTAAGTGTTGAGTGGCCATTTTGTGTGAACATTTGTGTGCTGTATGTTATGAACTGAATATTTGAACATTTTGTCGTCAGTATGGCACCACCCCTCTGATCTGGGCTGCCAGGAAGGGCCACTATGACTGTGTGACACACCTGCTGAAGAATGGTGCCGATGCTGACCAGGAGGGGGCGGTATGTGCTCTCTCGCTGTCCTTCCTTTATGTCTGTCACTTTTGAAGCACTCAAATATTGTAAAACCTAATGATTGTGTAGTATTTGATATTATTGGTCAAATATTGTTTTACTGAACATCTCAAATCTTTTTTTAATTTATTAAAGTATTTACTTGTTTGTTGAAATTTTGTAGCTTCCAGCAGGTAGGAATGTATCCTTTGTCAGACACAAAAAGCACTTACAGGGTCACTAAACTTCACGGCACTAAGTCCTAAGCTGTGTTCCCTTCCCCGTAGAACTCCATGACGGCCCTGATCGTGGCGGTGAAGGGCGGCTACACGGATGTGGTGAAGGAGCTGCTGAAGAGGAACCCCAACGTCAACATGACGGAGAAGGATGGCAACACCGCCCTCATGATCGCAGCCATCGAGGGACACACGGAAATTGTGCAGGACCTGCTGGATGCGGGGACCTATGTCAACATACCAGACAGGGTGAGTTGTGTGTGATGGAGATGTGTACACTCACACACACACACACACACACACACACACTTAGATGATTTAAGACCCTTCTGGAGTTGGAGCCATTTATCACCTCAGTAGACGTAGTGAGAGATGCTGATTTCATAACATGCATACGTACAGACACACACACACAGAAACACATGCGCACACTCACTCATGGCCCTGCCTTGGTGCAACACCCTGCAGCTGTGGGACCGTCCTAAAGGCTGAGCTCCAGATGTTGGATGTCACGCCCCTCACTCTTTGCCCCAGACACTCAATTCTGTTCTCCACACACTTCACTACTACACACTCTCTCACACACACACTGAATAAGTCATGTTCACCATCTATTTCTTTCCAGAGTGGGGACACTGTGCTGATCGCAGCGGTCAGAGGAGGCCAAGTGGACATTGTGCGAGCCCTGTTGCACAAATACGCTGACATTGATGTCAGAGGGCAGGTAAAGTGCCGCTCTGTAACTGGTCTGAGATCTGCATGTTAGCCTGATACTGGTACTGGTGTACCAAAGATGCATAGGGATGCAGGTAACTAATACTCCACCATTTATCACCTGTTCTGTGACCCTGACAGATCTGTCTGAATCTCAATACTGTACCTATCTGTTTATAGACACTGTGCAATTTGTTATATTGCAATGAACTGCTATGTCCGTTAGAAGTGATTTGTTCTAATGTTTATCTGAGGGTAGAGAGCCAAGCTCTGTTCAAATGCAGCTGTATCTCTCTTCCTGTAGTGTGTTTGTAATGCACTGTTGTGGTTGGGTTTTTAGGATGGCAAGACTGCTCTGTACTGGGCTGTGGAGAAGGGCAATGCCACCATGGTGCGGGACATCCTGCAGTGCAACCCTGACACAGAGGCCTGCACCAAGGTGAGCCTCGCCATCTGCCTACTGCCTGCAGACACACGCACGCACGCACACACACACACACACACATACACACAGACACACACACACACACACACAAGACCCATAACAACTCTACAGCAAAGACACAACAAGCACAACCACAAACTCTCATAATCAGTGCTGTTTGGAACTATAACAGCCCATGCAGTTGTAGGACATAGTTACCATAACCCTACAGTCCCTCTATAGTCAGTAGACTATACACACACACACACACACACACACACACACACACACACACACACACACACACACACACACACATACATACACACACACACACACACACAACTTACAGCAATGTCCCCATATTACCAGGATGCGGAGACTCCCCTGATCAAGGCCACTAAGATGAGGAACATTGAGATTGTGGAGCATCTCCTGGACAAAGGAGCTAGAGTCTCTGCTGTGGATAAGGTAAGATGCTCAGAAAAGCACAGCTCTCAAAGAGCCTGGCATTCTGTCACACGTCTGGTTCAAAATCTCATCTAGGAGGGTCTGGTGAAATACACATTCACAGTAAGCAATTAGCCTCAGTGTGTTGGGAGATGAATTGAACTGTGTGTCTCCTCCAATCAGAAAGGAGACACTGCTCTCCACATAGCCATAAGGGGGCGGAGCAGGAAGTTAGCGGAGCTCTTGCTGCGGAACCCAAAAGATGGCCGCCTTCTCTACCGGCCCAACAAGGAGGGCGAGACCCCGTACAACATCGACTGCACCCACCAGAAGAGCATCCTCACACAGATCTTTGGCGCCAGTGAGTAGCTTGTACCATCTACACCAGTGCATGGGGCTCTGGCACAGTAACAGCATCAGATGGATATCTTTATTGCTATGTAGAAAATACATAATTCATTTCCAGTCATATCTTCCATACTGTTATGCACTTGAAGTTGAGGATGAGCTTTAGATTCATTTCAAATGAGCGTGCTTTATTTAATCAAAAGCATCAAAGTCTATTCTATTTTCGTACATATGAATTTCTATTCTGTCCAGTAGTATTCTGTCTGACCACAGTAAGGTTTACAGGCAGAGCTTATGACTAGCCATCCCTCTTTGTGTCTATGGTCATCACCCTGTCCTCACCCTTTGTCTCCCAGAGCACCTGTCCCCCTCCGAGGCAGACGGGGACATGTTGGGCTATGACCTGTACAGCAGCGCCCTGGCCGACATCCTGAGTGAGCCCACCATGCAGCCGCCCATCTGCGTGGGCCTCTACGCCCAGTGGGGCAGCGGCAAGTCCTTCCTGCTCAAGAAACTGGAGGGTAAGGCCTGGGAAACGGTGTCTGTGTGTGTCTATGTGTGTGTGTGTGTGTTTTAGCCATCTACCCCCCCCTCTCTCTCTCTCTTTCTTTCTTTCTTTCTTTCTTTCTCTCTCTCTCTCTCTTCCCCCCCACCCTTTCTATCTGCCTTAACTCTGTCATTCACTCTGAGAGGGGGTTTGATATGCCGAGCGTCCTAACGTCCCCTCAGGCACACACAGAAAGGCAAAATAGTGGACCTCATTACCATGCCGTCCTTTGTGAATCACTATTTGATCCATTTTTAAACGTGCCACTATTATAAAATAGTTTTTAAAGTTGAACACATCAAAGATATGCCCCAGACACTTTCAAGATAATGAAACTTCACCAGAGTAGTTTCTATTTGAAGGCAATAAAAAGATGAGGCTGCCCACTGAAGGAGCCCTTCAGACATCCTCCACACAGCGTCTGGACTTCCATGAGCCTCGATTATCTCATTCCTTCTCCACATCTTTCCCCATTGATGTCTCTCTCTCTCTCTCTCTCTCTCTCTCTCTCTCTCTCTCTCTCTCTCTCTCTCTCTCTCTCCCCCATTGATGTCTCTCTGTGTCCACAGATGAGATGAAGACGTTTGCTGGGCAGCAGGTGCGGCCCTTGTTCCAGTTCTCCTGGCTGGTGGTCATCCTCACGCTGCTGCTGTGCGGATCGGTGGCCTTCATCCTGGGCTTCACCGTGGACCCGCGCCTGGCCATCGCCGTCTCCCTCAGCCTGATGGCTCTCCTCTACATCTTCTTTGGTAAGACTGCCCGGTCAAAATGGTCTCTTATGGGGCTGCTGTGGTGCAAGAGGCTGCAGCGTGCCTACCACATTCAGGTCCATGTGCCCAAGTGCCTTTGCTTTAAAAAAAAAAAAAAAAGACTAATTGTCACTTCCATGATAAAGCGTCCCTGATTTATCATTTTTGATGGTCCTCACACTAAAAACAAGGTCCTAACTGATCATTGGGGTTTGGTTTATGCTTTTCTACTCTTAGTGTACCTTAAACAGTTCATGCTTCATCTTTAGTTGACATGTAACTGATCAATGTGGTCTAGTTGCATTACATATTCTACTCACTAGAGGGCAGAACTGCACCAGAGCTGTAATCAGTGGTAATCATGTGTTCTGCTTCCTCAGAAGAGTCTCTAGAAATGTCTCTTGTAAAAGGATGTGTGTTTTACACTCACATTTCTCTGCAGTATTGTCTCTCAGCATGTGTTGGGTGATGCATGTCTGTATGCATGTATGTATGCATGTATGTATGCATGTATGTATGCATGTATGTATGTATGTATGTATGTATGTATGTATGTATGTATGTATGTGTATGTTAGTGGTGTAAAGGTACACGTATTAGTACCGAACCGTTTAGGTACAGGGTGTTAGGTTCAATACAGATTCATACTGAATGTACTAAATGTAGTCTTTAACAATAATCAACAGTAGGCTTTTTTGCTTGCGATATTTGTTTCAAATTGGAGTTCCCACACAAACATATTAAGTAGCGGACCATATGTCAGTTTAGTCAATTAACGTCAAAACACATTTGACCCCTTTTCAAAATGGTATTTCAATTGCGCATCAAAGATATTGTCAGTGAATTTTACGCTAGCAGTACCTACAGGCTTACTGTACCGACAATTAACCGAATTGTGACCTCAAAACCGAGGTACACACTGAACTGTGTGTGTGTGTGTTTTAGTGGTGGTGTACTTTGGGAGCCGGCGCGAGGGGGAGAACTGGAACTGGGCCTGGGTGGTGAGCACCGGGCTGGCTCGCCACATCGGCTACATGGAGCTCCTGCTCAAGCTGATGTTCGTCAACCCGCCAGAGCTGCCTGAGCAGACCACACGTGCCCTGCCTGTCAGGTAGACTCCAATACACGGACATGCACAACCTGCACCATGACTATAACATTTCTAGGTGTACACACAACTTACATCCTGTCTGTACCATATCCATACTTTGCACTCACAAACACACATGTATATATATTATGCTTTCATTCCTCCACATTAATCTCATTATCATAACATCTCAGAACTAAGCAACAAGTCAACATCAGTTTTTGTAACATATTGTACCTCAGTCTTTCTTAGTGACATGAAATCATTGCTGCTGTTGTTTGGTGCCTGGGTCAGGTTCCTGTTTACAGACTACAACCGCCTGTCCAGCGTGGGCGGCGAGACGTCCATGGCAGAGATGATCGCCACGCTGTCTGATGCTTGTGAGAGAGAGTTTGGCTTCATGGCCACCAGACTCTTCAGAGTGTTCAAGAACAATGAGACACAAGGTACTATGAGCACAAGTCAAATGTGTGGGTGTCAAGCTGGTGTCAGCATTATAAGTAGAATTCCAAAAAAAATAAAAAAAGGTGAAACGCATATGCTAACGACTAAAAATATCACTCTTGAAAGAGACATCAGACACTTATGCACTTTTCTTTCTCAAATCCAAGTCCAAGCAGGTGCAGTTAGTACAAAATAACCCCACCTATGGGCAGTTAACCCAGGAACTTAAGCCCAGGAATTTTGTTCTGGGCCTAGAGCTCCTGACGTGTTTCCTCTATAAGCCATGTAGCAAAAGCACCAGGTTTGGCCCACAATGTAAACAGGGCTCATGACGCCCTCCATAACGCCCCCCCCCCCCTTTCTTCTAGCAGCCAAGAAGTGGAAGAAGACTTGCTGCGTGCCGTCGTTCGTGCTGTTCGCTTTGACGATGGGCTGCCTGGTGACGGGCCTGGCGCTGCTGGCCATCTTCCGGGCCGACTGGGAGAACGTGACGGTCACCAGTGTGCTGGTGGCCATGGCCAGCGTGGTGGGCCTGGCCGTGCTGCTCAACTGCCGCACCTGGTGGCAGGTGGCCGACTCGGTGCTGCACTCGCAACGCAAGCGACTGCACAGTGCCGCCAACAGCATGCACAAGCTCAAGAGCGAGGGCTTCATGAAGGTGAGGAGCTCATGTCGGTCTCTCACACACACACACACACATACACAAGCGACTGCACAGCACCGCTACCAGCATGCACAAGCTCAAGAGCGCACTCAGACATGGTGTATACACATATGCGAGATAATCTTAAATTGAAACACTATACATGGATATGTGTATTTATGCGTATTGAAGCACATGTAAGCATAAATTCAGGAGAAAGTCATATTATTGGGAGCAGAACAGTACTTATACACACATACAAATACATATGCACATATTTACATACCTATACATTGTAGGGGTCGACCAATTATCGGCCTGGCCGATTATTAGGGCCGATATTTCGCATTTTTATAATAATCGGTATCGGTCATTTTTTCCACCGATAAGCCGATATTGAAATGGATAAAAAATGAAACGCGCTATTTTGTCTGTAAAGCATCTCTCACTCCCTGCATTTGCTACTCTGTGGTCAAGAGCATTGTCCCGCCCACTACATCGTCTGATTTGTTAGTTAGCACGAATGCAGCCAATCAGGATCGAAGACTGAACACAGACAAAGTTTAGGATTCTCACTAAGGCAGACTGGGCTTCAGCTGTAGCCTACGGAGCTATTTTTCGAAGGTAAGGAAGGGAGCCTACATTGCTGAAGTTGCAGTGAATCACAAT
Source organism: Alosa pseudoharengus (assembly GCF_046254945.1). NCBI lineage: Eukaryota > Metazoa > Chordata > Actinopteri > Clupeiformes > Clupeidae > Alosa > Alosa pseudoharengus. The sequence goes on from NW_027468680.1 coordinate 25,916,342, forward strand.
CATCTACACTGAAGTTACAAAAACACCACGTTGTAAGCTATTGTCTCTTTGATCCGGATTAATAAGTAAAGCACCCACTTCCTTCATTTAGCGAATTCCCGATTGATGCACGTTACTGATGCTGTTTACTAGTTAGCCCACAAACTCGGGTGCTGCGCGTCGGGAGTTCTCTGCCTCCGCCTCGTTCGTTAATTGTGAATAACGGGACACCTCAGCGGACATGGTACAGACAAGTCCTAAATTATGCGATAGCGAACGTCAAAAAGTCTAACAGCTCCTTTTTGAAACGGACTGTCAGAAAAGACTACATGCACCCAAGGCCAACCGTAATTTCATCCGACCTGAACAAAATCGCGTCATGAGCTGGCTATTAATGTGCCTTTTAGGCTCTCAAAAGTGTAGCTTAGCCTTATAGCCTACACATGGACACAAATTGCATGCTTAAATAGCCTAAGAACTATTTTAAAACTGTTTTGTTAAACTATTCAACCGTAACACTTGCCATCACGCATGCTTCTCTCCCTCCCTCTCTCGTGCACTCACACACACGATGGCAAAGCATCCTCTTTGTGACAGGTCCCTTAACAAGCACATAGCCCATTGTGCAGGCCTACTCTATGAAAATAATTGCTATCACTCAGCTCTTGGATTAACATGATACACAGGATTTACACTTGCAAAGTGATGCAAGTTGATAGACAATTGTGTATCAAAAGAAGAAAGAAAAGTTTGCATAATTAAATTATTTTTAATTAAAGTTTTGCAGCATATAGCCTTTACTATCTACCCCCCTTTTTGACAACTGACATATCGGTTTTACATATCGGTTATCGGCCTCCTGTTTTGTTAATAATTGATATCGGTATCGGCCCTGAAAAAAACATATCGGTCGATCCCTAATACAATGTACATGCTTTTGTGTAGAGGTTGAAGGGTTTTATGAAGGGGGGGCAGCTATACTACTAAGGTATGAGCTACACCAGGCGCGTAACTGAAGTGTTCCGTTCGCGACGCGTAAAATCCATTTTAGATGAACGGTCAATTTTTTCGAACGTACGCCCCACTGTCACGTCTGGTGTAGCTACTTCCATTGATTATAATGGAAGCTAATTGTTGCAGCAGACGCAACGCGAACGGAATGCTTCAGTTACGCGCCTGGTGTAGCTCATACCTAATAATCACACATGCACCACTGTGTTCACAAATGCATGTATTAAATGACATTAAGACAAATGTACGGTACACTCACACGTGCACACGATCAAATGCTACAAGTTTGCGAACAATGACTGTCTAACTTTCATGAAGGACGGTGCAGACACATGCATACAGATGAGTTTGGAAGCTCAGGTGGGTAATAGGTAGTAGGTTGGGTGGGTTAGTGGTTCATGTTTTGTGATGTGCTGTGTTTGACAGGTGCTGAAGTGTGAGGTGGAGCTCATGGCCAAGATGGCCAAGGCCATTGACGGCTTCACCCAGAACCAGACCCGCCTGGTGGTCATCATCGACGGCCTGGACTCCTGCGAGCAGGACAAAGTGCTACTGATGCTGGACACGGTACGAAGTGTGTGTGTGTGTGTGTGTGTGAGGATGTTGATGTACCAGAGAGAGATGAACATATCTTTGCTTGTTTATAGCTACGTATTGGCTCTTTTTGGCATAGTTCCCCAACCTGATGCCCCCAACTCTTGTTTTCACCACTGTCGCTGGTGCAGATAATGGGAGAGAAAACAGGCTCGAGTATATAGATATTTATTCAGCAAACATATCAGTGTAATCCTATTAAACACAAGCTGGGTCTGCTTATTTGCTCCGATTCAGCAGGAAATGATGTTTCTGTGCTGGGATGGGAAGGGGGGGGGGAAGAGGGCATGTACACCCGCAGCAGCTCCACAAATCACTTACCTCCCATTCCTTATCACCGAGGGGCTTAATGGAGTTAGCCACGTGTGAAAAAAAGTCCCTCCCGATACAAAACGGCCAGACAAGAAGCACATTGATTACGCATCTCAGAGGGCTTGCTTCAGGGCACAAAGAACATACAGTAGCTATCAGAGTACCCCCCCCCCCACACACACACACACACACACACACACACACACACACACCCCACCCCACTCTCTTTCCTAGCAGCCAAGCCTCCTCCAGAAAGTTCAAATTCCGTCTTCTTTCTCCCCCCAAGCCAGAGTAATAGAATTTCCTTGAGCCAAATGTTATTATTTAGGACCATAATCCCTAGGAGTTGGCAGCTCACTGTGTGCAAATGAAATCTTCAGACTTGGGGGGTGGGGGGGGGGGGTGGAGTGGGCATGCCAGCGAGTGCTCGTGAAAGCATCCTTTGTAGGAGCAATTAGTCATGTCCTTCTTAAATTCTGAGCTTTTTGTCTCCGTTTTTGATAGGAATTACGAAAATTGAATCTCCCCGCAAACCAAACATTTTTCCACTTGTTTAGCACCGGGAGTTTCTATAACAGGCGGAATGTAAGGCAGAGGGCAGAAACACAAGAAGCAGGAGAATAGGATGAAAGGATGCAGGTGGGTGGTTGGGATGGCTTGGCATGGTGGGTAATAAAAAAAAAAAAGAAAGTGGAGGTATAACCAAATTACGCCCACGACGACTGCAGCGCGAGCCGGCCCTTTGGCTGCGGACAGCGCTGTGCTGTTCTCAGAGACAGTGAGCTGTTAAGAGAGAGACAAATCAGTGTCCTGTGACAAGGAGACCAGCACACCATCCTCGCTGGTTGGAAAGTCCCGGCAAGTGTGTGCGGAACTTAATGCAGCAGATGACCCCAACTCTCATAACACTGAAGGAGCTCACGCAAGCAACACAAGCACCCATGCCTCTGTAATTCTCTACAGTGAAGAAACACTTAGACGGCTGGACCTTCCTGCGGTCATTGCGTAACCACGTAGATTACATCTGGGGTAGTTCATCCACAGGCCTCTTCTGTATCAGACGAATCTAGTCATCGGCAGCAGTTGACCTTGGTTAAGAAGTTAAATGGTTTGATGAATGAGGTTCAACTGATGACTCAGTCTGACATGATTTTCGATATCTCGCATAAGCCATCCTTGTTCTGTTCAGCTACAGCAAGGTATTTTGCAAAACTGCACGTGATGGCTACACTGAATGCAGGGCTCAAATGAGGCTGTGATGAGCTGTTGAAGGATGCGTGTTTGTCATGACTCTCATAGTGTTCTAAAGCACATGGAAGATTTACGGTTTACGTTGATGCTGTATAATGAGGTGACCATGTTTAGTTCAGTCCAGCTCCTTCTGTCACCCTGTCAATGGCTCTCCATTAAATTTGAAAGCATTTTGTGTATCATTTATTTTGTTCACCCTGATCAGTGCTAAAGTAAGATTTTGTGTTTTTAAAAGATTGGATGAAATGAGATGTCACGTTTCTAACCTGCTGTGGCATATAAAGGCTTATGGTGGTGTCCCTGATTGGCCCCCCTGCTCCTGTACTTCCTCCTCCACTTCAGGTGAGGGTGCTGTTCTCCAAGGGCCCCTTCATCTCCATCTTTGCCAGCGACCCGCACATCATCATCAAGGCCATCAACCAGAACCTGAATAGTGTGCTGCGCGACTCTAACATCAACGGGCACGACTACATGCGCAACATCGTGCACCTGCCTGTCTTCCTGAACAGCCGCGGCATCAACACCGCCAGGAAGATCTGCATGGCCGCGCCGACCAACGGAGACATGGCCAACGCAGATGGTACGCTCCCCTCCACAAGGTCTCACCCATACTGAGATCACTTGTGAATTACACTCTGTCTCAGATGGCGTACTTCCGTCAGTACACTATAATGCAGTGCACTGTGTGCTTACTCGTGGAGTGTGTACATTTCAACAGAGTAGTGTCGTCTTAAATCGAACACCAACTCCGCGCACTTAATGGAATGACGATCGCAATGTTTAAATATAACTTTATTAGTGTCCTCTATTCGACAGTGACATTGTCGTACTGTGTCAAAACGTGAACAGTTTATGTTCTGACTTGCTTGTACATCTGTAAAACGTTTTACACTGCTGCTGCTCCAAAGCTCTCAACCGTGATTATCACAAGTTTGAAAATGCTCCCTCCACTTCCACCATGTTGCCAAGAGGACAAAAAAGTGTCCACCGTTCAACACTCAACATTTTCAGTGTTATGAGTGCACCATCCGGGGACTAGCAGGGCACTTCGTGTAGTCGGAATTTTCAATGTGAATGAACTCATGCCCTCAAATTCGGTATTGTAAGTGCAGAAGTACGCCATCTGAGACACAGCCAGAGACTCTGTGTGAAAGGTGAAAGGTTTATTCTAACGAGAGGCTGCTGGTTCAACAGCCAAATCATCAAATGGCTGGAGTAGTTTGTGACCTGGTCTGAACTGAGCTTTTAACACACTAGCTGGACAGCTTGAGGAACATGAAGAGAAGCTAGCTGAATTTAAACAGAACTGCAGTTATATTCTGATGACAAAGTGTACCTTTTTAAATGTGGTTCCATCTCTTGTCAACTACAGTGACTTGCATTAATCTGTTAGTGCTTTGTGCAGCTGAGCTGGAACTCTCTGCCAAAGGAGCATGTTCGAGAAATGAATCTCTATCATGGCCTGGAGCCTTGGTCAATATAAAAGAGGCCTTGGAATCTCCTAATGACAAGCATGGCTTCACATGTACTGCAGATTGATGGCTCTGTTTTTCATTTTTTTTATTGTCTGTTGTTCTAGTCTCTCATATGGTCAATAAAATACAAGGTCTTACCCCTTTCCATGAGGAACTAGCTCAAGAGCTGATCTCCAGGGTTCTCGGGACGTCGTATGTAACTTTCTGGAGAGGGTTCTTAGTAAGTGTGTTTCCAGTGTGCTCATGTCTTTTTCTGTGTTCCTCCTCAGTCTGGCATGAGGAGATGGACAGGAAGAACAGTCTGGGTCAAGATCAAGCCAAGATGGGCAGCCGGACAGCACTGAACCGCAAGGGGAGGCACTCTCAGATCCCCACACCACCCACCGCCACCAGGGTAGGTACTCCAAACCCCCACCCATTCTTTGGGCATAGCATGCCCACCACACAGCTGGTCCTAGACGGAGGACTGTGTGTGTGTGTGCATCAACATCTGTATTCCTCCAGTCTGTACAGTACACTGCTGTGTGTGTGTGTGTGTGTGTGTCTGAGGCTGGCTTGGTGGAGCGAGGCTCTGTCGCCGAGGAGCGGCTGTAATTGATTTAATGTCTGTTTATCCTTCCTGCTGCGCTGCCATTGCCTAATGACAGGGTGTAGCTGCAGTGGGTCTCGGTGACAAAACGCTGGCACTGGAGAAGCTCGCGGGAGGCTAAGTGGTTTTGCCCCCCCAGCCCCCCCCCCCCCGCCCAACCCTAACCCCTCTCCACCCCCCCGCAAAGGACTGTTTGTTTGTGTTGCTGATTTATCTGCCTCCTTATGTGGCCCTCTTTTGGGGGGTAGATGCTAAGACACTCTTGTTTGCGTCTTGTTTGCGTTTTGTTTTCTGGTTCTCAGTAGTCCTCTGTTGGCGCCTGGCGGCCACTCTCGCACTGCCTCGTCTGTTGTTTGTGAAGATCAATTTGCATACAATGCTCCAAACGTCTTAGTAAAGACTCCATTTGCTGGAAATGAGATGAGGCTTTCTTTTACCACATCGCGCTGCAGAAGCCTGGGCTAGGCTTCTCCACCCAAAGCATTCCAGTGAAATCATACACTCTGGAGAATTAAAAACAGCTTTCTAACCAGTGGTCTTACTGGAACTTACCATGTCATTGTTTTTTGCCTTCCGCCCCAACACACAATTGCCAGAAGCCCCAGTCACATACAGGGTGCTAATGAACTACCCTCAACTACCCCTCTTCCTTAATTGCCATCTTGTTCTGGGCACCAATGCACGCAACGGGAGCTGTCTTCGGAGCGGTCCTCGGATTTCTCTCCAGACGATGAAAGCAGGGGCCACCCTTGTGTGGAGCCGGCTCTCACTTTCTTAGTGACTGTACACTCCCCCAGAGCCATGCAGTCACAAGGCAGGCATTAGGGAGAGTTCACAGGCAGCCTGGTGCCCTGCCACGGTGGGGGGGGGGGGGTTGTTGTCTTGTGATCCGGCTCACTTTTACTGTCCCTGCGTCGTGTTCGAACCTCGACCATTCTTGGCACCCATTCCGCACACGTGCTGCTCACATAGGCCTCCCGGCGAAGGGGTCACCTTCAAGGAAGAGGAGTGAAGGGCTCGCTAATGACGAGGCAGTTGCTGGACGTCCGTAAAACAAAAGCGATACTGTGGCATGCTTGGACGGAAGGCCCTTCTGCAGGGGCGTAATTTGAACACGGTAACAGGCGGAGGCTGTTTAGATATCATTTGCAGCGCTTTAGCTTTAACTCAACACCCCGTAAGTGTTCCAGAGCCTGCGTTATTAAGTAGTGTTGGGAAAATGTGAAGGTCGGAGTTGAGTGCTTAACGGCGTCAGGCTTCACTGGTCCAATCGGGAAGTCTGGAAGCCAGGGAATGTGCGTTGTCACCGCCAGAGGTGTTCGAGTCCTAGCCAGGACTTTCTCCGAGACGGCAGTGTGTGTGTGTGTGTGTGTGTGTGTAGGCCTTGGACATACCCCCAGCAATGTCTCTCTCTCCCTTGCACACTCCGTAGGTCATCTGGTCAGCTAATTGGTCAGTAAAAGAGAGCTTGTGTGTGAGGGAGTGATGGGAACAGGGGGCCCGGGGTCGAGCCTGGTAACAGGAAGTGGAAGCGAGTCACAGAGGTCACACAGCGGACCACCACTCCACCCTCCGCCCATCACATGGGTCACGGGTGGCCGTGTCACAAGATGGTTTGTGAACGCTTCCGCCAAATGTCACGAGAAAAAGCTGGTATCCAGCATTTTTGGAAAATATTAGGGGGCCTTTTCCAAGTTTGGAGAATTAGATGTCGTTTTTACTGATGATGTCGTTTTTACTGTTCAAACTGATTATAGCATAAAAAAAATGCAGTTCAAGATAATTGGTTTATCAGAATTTCCTTTGAAACAAAAAGCTGACACACACCATTAACACAGCCTGTTCCCTATTCCCCACAATTACCTGGAGGATTGTGATAAGCAAGTCCTTTGGTTCCTCTTATCTTTATCCTTCCCAGCGAGAACATTGTTTTAAACTGTCTGTGTGTGTGTGTGTGTGTGTGTGTGTGTGTGCGTGTGTGTGCGTGTGTGTGTGTGTTATAGGACACATACCGCAGGAGACAGATGCAGCGCTCCCTCACACGTCAGCTGTCCTTCGACCTGACCAAGCTGCTGGTAACTGAGGACTGGTTCAGTGACATCAGCCCTCAGACCATGAGAAGACTTCTCAACATTGTATCAGTCACAGGTACCTACAGTAATGGCAGCCATTTTGTGTCTAACCACACCAGTTTCACCCCAGACAATTCGCTTTGGCTTCATGGTAGACTTACTAAGGTTGATATAACATCATCTGCAGAGGACCTCAGCCTGGCCTTGAGGGATTTCTATCATCACATCCTGCTTTTCCCGGCTGATTATGTTTGACCTTTCTTGGCATGAGATATGACTTTGTTGTCTGTCTCAGTGCCTGATTAAAACAATTAACACAGGCATGGAAGGTCCTTGTAGACTAGTTGAAGAAACCACTAACCTTAACTTTGTTCGCTGGTCCATGATGAACAGGACGTCTCTTGAGAGCCAATCAGATCGTGTTCAACTGGGACCGGCTGGCGTCATGGATCAACCTGACTGAGGAGTGGCCCTACCGCACGTCCTGGCTCATCCTGTTCCTGGAGGAAACGGACGGCGTGTTTGACCAGGTCACACTCAAGACCGTCTATGAAAGGTCAGTGGTGACATGCAAATACACATAGTGTGTACACACACATGCGCACACACACACACACACACACACACACACACACACACACACACCACACACACACACCGTACCTTACCATGCAGGGTTAAAATACAGGTGTATTGAAAGACCAAAGTGCAATGACCGCATTAACACTGCTGGGAGTTACACTGAACACACACACACAAAGTCAGATCAGATCATGTGCATGTTGCTCAACAACCCAGAATGGCTTTTCAGTGTATTGTACAACACTAACAACAGTGCATTCTCTCACATACAGTAACCACATACAGTACTTTTCAAATAAACATACACACCCATACACACAAACCCATCAGGAAGCCCAGTGACAACCATAGTTGTCTCTCCCTGGTTCTTGGTAAGCGTTATGTGTACATGTCACATCAGTTTCCACCCTGTCAGTCCATTACCCCTTGACTGTTTACTACAGGCTTTGCCTAATGGCTGTGTCAGTAGCACAACCAAGTAGGCTGGAATGTTAGGGTTATTACATGACTAACCCTCTCAAACAAACACGTGCGAAGAGCCTCGGCTCCTGTAGGTGGCAGTAGATCCCCTCCATCTCGCCCGTCCCTTGACCAGTCCTGTGCTGCGGTCCTGCATCTTCGCCCCGCAGCCATGTTCAGCAGCAGCACGCGTGTGGTCACACACACACACACACACACACACACACACACACCTCTGGCTCGTGGTGGTCTGAAACGGCACAGCCACGCAGCCAGGATTGATCGGGCTCTCGCCCGTGTTTCTGCTCTCCTGCGCTACATTATTGATGCTCCATTTACCCACCATGCATCTGCCTCTCCTAGCACCATGTTGCTGTCGCCTCCTCCTCTCCTCTTCTCCTCTCCTCCACTCCACTGATGTGGGTCCCTGCCTCAGTGGCTGATTTATGATTTGTTTATTTATTGGAGCTGGTGTGAGATTCCTCGGGGATTATCGGCCCCGCTCTTGATACATGAGTCATCGGGGTCCTCTTGGCTGGAGTCAGAAAGGCTGTGTTTGAACTGGGAAGTATGGGAATAGCGTGGGTACCACACGCGTGTGTGTGTACGAGAGAGAGTTGCATATGTGTTATATAATTGTCGAGTGCCTACATGTTGGAAAACACACTGTGTGTTTTATGTGTGTGTATGCATATAGTTGGTTATTAATATGCATGTCATGTGTTTGTACTAATAGTGTGTGGGGTCATGATGGAGTGTTTAAATGTGTGTTCATGCGTGTAGGCTTTGTGTGTGTGTGTTCATGCATGTAGGCTTGTGTGTGTGTGTGTGTGTGTGTGTGTGTGTGTAGTGTTTATGTGAGTGTATGTCTTGTGTGTTTGTGTATATGTGTTTTTGTATTTGTTGCTGTGTCTTTTCTCATGATTGTGTGAGTGGGTTCCTCATGCGTGTGTGTGTGTGTGTGTGTGTGTGTGTATCTACTGTATGAGTGTGTTCCTCATGCATGTTAGTGTGTGTGTGTGGCAGACAGGGCCATAGGGGGGCGTGGGGTGTGTGTGTGTGTGTGTGTGTGTGTGTGTGTGTGTGTGTGTGTGTGTGTGTGTGTCTTTGAGTGTGTTCCTCATGCATGTAAGTGTGTGTGTGGCAGGCAGGGCCATAGGTGTGTGTGTGTGTGTGTGTGTGTGTGTGTGTGTAGGTGTGTGTGTAGGTGTGTGTAGTGTTTATGTAAATGTATGTCTTGTGTGTTTGTGTATATGTGTTTTTGTATTTGTTGCTGTGTCTTTTCTCATGATTGTGTGAGTGGGTTCCTCATGCGTGTGTGTGTGTGTGTGTGTGTGTGTGTGTGTGAGTGTGTATCTATGAGTGTGTTCCTCATGCATGTTAGTGTGTGTGTGTGTGGCAGACAGGGCCATAGTGGGGTGTGTGTGTGTGTGTGTGTGTGTGTGTGTGTGTGTGTGTGTGTGTGTGTCTTTGAGTGTGTTCCTCATGCATGTAAGTGTGTGTGTGGCAGGCAGGGCCGTGTGTGTGTGTGTGTGTGTGTGTGTGTGTGTGTGTGTGTGTGTAGGTGTGTGTGTAGGTGTGTGTAGTGTTTATGTAAATGTATGTCTTGTGTGTTTGTGTATATGTGTTTTTGTATTTGTTGCTGTGTCTTTTCTCATGATTGTGTGAGTGGGTTCCTCATGCGTGTGTGTGTGTGTGAGTGTGTATCTATGAGTGTGTTCCTCATGCATGTTAGTGTGTGTGTGTGTGGCAGACAGGGCCATAGGGGGGCGTGTGGTGTGTGTGTGTGTGTGTGTGTATGTGTGTCTGTGAGTGTGTTCCTCATGCATGTAAGTGTGTGTGTGTGTGTGTGTGGCAGGCAGGGCCATAGGGGTGTGTGTGTGTGTGTGTGAGGCAGACAGGCCCATCGGGGTGCGCGCGTGTGTGTGTGAGTGAGTGTTCCTCATGCATGTGAGTGTGTATGTGGCAGACAGGGCCATGGGGGCACGAGTTGCTGTGCATGAGCATTTGGCCTTTAAAGGTTGCTCTCTGTCACACCACAGCAGCGTGAAGGAGCAAGAGAGAGAGAGACAGAGAGAGAGAGAGAGAGAGAGAGAGAGAGAGCCACCCCCAGCCCCTGAGGCCTGGACACTGTCATTGCTACTTTGTGTCACAGGCCAGGCTCCGCCAGGGCCACCTCGCCCCCACTGCCCGCTCTGCTCTTGTTCTTCTTCTCTACCTTTATTCTCTCTATCTCCCTTTCTCTGTTGCACACTGTCTCTTACCTGATAGTCAGTCAGTGTCTGTCTTCTCTTCGTTTGTCTTATCACTGTCTCTCATCTCTCCATCCTCCTCTCTCTCTCTCTCTCTCTCTTCATCTCTCTCTCTCTCTGTACCTGTCTCTCTATCTCGCTGTCCTTTAGCTGTGCCCTTTAGCGCTCGGCTTCACCCGCCTGCCTATCGTCCCAGGAGACCACACCCCCCCCCCCCCCCCATTCTCCGTCACGATTTCATCTTCTGTTTCATCTCGTCAGCGAGTGGTGTTAAGGCCAGTCAAGCCTTTCCTGCCCCCTCTTTGTCATTCCCTCTCCACTTTATCCGGGGGGGGGGTGCGGGGCCGAACCTCGGACACTTCAAAGCCTTTGATATCTGCTGAGATCTGTAGCGATACGTCTGTAGTGGATCTCTCGCCTGCACTATTCTATTAAGTCCTTTTTTTCTCTTTATATATTTGTCGGCGTTGGTCATCTGAGCAGCGCTTGCCCGTTTCAGCGGCGAGCGAGTCTGAGTCACGGCAGCGCAGGGCTCCAGCCGAAGGGCTGATGTCTGCTCTGTGCTCACTCCTCAGGAGCACGTCACCCCGCAGGGATGGGAAGCAAGGGCACCTGGCCTGGAAACAGCCCACACACACACACACACACACACACACACACACACACACACACACACACACACACACTCAAATATGTAAACACGCTCACTTCCTCATTAACATACCCTCAAAACTAGACATATGCTCAAATACACTGACTCACACTCACAAACATTCACATGCACACACGCTTACAACACTCTCTTTCTCTCTCTCTCTCCCTCACTCTCTCTCTCCCTCTCTTCCCACCCTCTTGGTGGCCTTGCTGTGTCCCATGACCCAGGCGGCTGTGGGGAGATTGATGGGCCGCTCACACACAGGCTGCTTTATGCTGGGGCTGTAGTGGCGGCGGGCGGTCGTGGTGGTGGCTGTGGCACGGCCTGGAGCAGGGACACGTCAGTGCCCGCGGCCGCCGAGACTGAGTCAGCCCCCCTCGCAGGTCAGCCGGCACACTGACTCAGCCTCAACCCCCCCTCCCCCCCCTCCCCCTCCACCTCCCTTTCCCCATAGGTCAGCTGTCTCAGGGAATATCAGTCACGAACGCACTCAACCCTGGCCCTGGTATCCACAGTGGCCTGGCAGAAGAAGGAGGAAGAGAGAGAGAGGGAGGGAGCTTCACTGGGTTTTAGAATGTCTTTTGCTCTCTTTCAGCCCACATTGTGGGATTCTGCGTTTGTTTCTGTCATTCTGTGTTTCTGGAACGTCTGGTTTTCCCCTCTTACTGTCTCTAGCTATCTCTTGCTTTAGCAGTGGTAATGAGTGTGTGTGTGTGTGTGTGTGTGTGTCTGTGTGTCTGTGTGTCTGTGTGTCTGGCTTGGTCGAAGACTGTCCCCATGCTGGAGGGTGATGGTAGTGTGCTGTTTGAGGAGTGTGTGTATGTGTTGGTGTGTGTGGGGGGAGCTCTTGGCCACTACTAGCCAGCAGATGTTTGCGTCGTGACTGTCATCGATGTCGTTAATCTGTGTGAAGGAAGCCTGACGTGTGTATGCGCTTCGCCAGCGTCATTGTTGCTGCGGGGGTGTTGAGAGGATGCTGGACCTGCTGTTGGCTAGACACCGTCCATATGAGTAACCAACAGCACAGCATAGAAAAGGAGTAAAAGCCTGTGTTCCTTTCCCCCCCGACTCCACCGATGCCAACCGTGGACCACTAGATCCTCTTTTCCTTAGTGAAAGAACCCAGTCCTCATTTCTGCACTTCTCATCTGAAGATTAACTCAAAAGTCCAATCCAGAGAAAGTAGGAGAAAAGTTCACCTCATTTTAATCATCCGCAGAATGTGCCCTAAGCTGCTAATAACATCAGCCTCTTAATAATTTCACAATGATTAACAGTGAGCCTGTGAAGCCATTGTGTGTGAGATTGTGTGTGTGACTGTGTGTGTGACTGTGTGTGTGACTGTGTGCGTGACTGTGTGCGTGTGTGTGTTCATCTGGTGTGTGATTGTGTGAGAGTGTGTGTGTGACTGTGTGTGTGACTGTGGTGCGGGTGTGTGTTCATCTGGTGTGTGTGTGTGTGTGTGTGTGTGTGTGTGTGTGCGTATGTGTGCGTGTGTTCATCTGGTGTGTGTGTGTGTGTGGGGTGCACGTTAACATTGAGCACAAAGGTGGCAGTGTCCTCCGTTGACAGGGTGGCCCAGTCCTTACTAACACGCTCCACCCCTCCTCCGCCTCCTCTTCCTCATCATCTTCATCGTCTTCCTCCTCCTCTTCCTCCTCCTTCTCCGCAGTGGGAAGTGAGATGACAAATCACTTGTCACTTAGCCACGCCAGTCTTGCCCAAGCGCCCTGAGCTCTGAATGCACTTAGACAAATTAAAACCAAAACAAACAGCGTGTGTTCGTCCGACCGACTCTGTATTTATGGATCAAGGCTGCTAACGGCAACAAGCAAACAAAACAAGAACTTTAATAAAACTCTAAAAATGTGGATGCGTCGACCGTGTTGTATTTCCCCACTTTCCTTCATTTCACTTCTGCATTCGGCGCTCGTTTTACTCCCATCTATTTAGTTTGAACGTTTGTTTTCCTTTTGGTTTTGTTTAAAGAACCACCTCCATGTGAAAATGTCTCAATCAATCTCCTGCTCCGGAAAAAAACAAGAAGTCGTGACTCGCATCTCGTGGTTATCGCTCTTAAAAAAAAAAAAAGATAGGGAGAGCGAGAGAGAAAAAAGACCCTAAGAATATCTCCGTTGAGCTCTACTTTGAGAGTGGACTGGTCAGACTGGGGTAGCAGGCGGCGGAAGCCCATAAGCAGAGCACATTAGCAGGCCGAGCGGGGAGGAGAGGAGAGGACGAGGGCAGGAGAGGCAGGGTGGGGGGTGGGGGTGGGGTGGGGTGAGGGCAGATTTCTGGCTGCTGGCGGCCGTGATCCGTGGGTAAGTTTCGAGTGGAGTCAGGTCCCCGGGGAGGTTATTTCGGGTGCCCGCGCTCCGCTTTTAGCGTGCAGGAGTGGCGCGGCCTGCCGAGCCAGTGCTGCTCGGGCATCTGGTGCCCCGGCCGGTGCCAGCGCCCAGCCTGGCCAAAACCTGCACCAGAGCACCGCTAACACCTCACACACACACACACACAGACACACAACAACACACCGACACACAGATAAACACACTCTCACCAACAAACACATACTACACAACCCAACTACTACACATACAAAAGCTGAAGTGTGTGCATTCACAAGCACACACACACACACACACACACACACACACACACACACACACACATACACACATACCATATTCCACTCCAGCAGGACCCACTTTAATTAATTAGATAGAGGGCGAGAGAGGGGGGGTCCGCCTTGCACTTGAAAACAGGAAGCAGCATCTAGCACAGAAAACAAGAGTGCGAGAGAGTGTGAGAGGCGTCACCTCCACCCCCTCATCTCCTCCTCTCAGGCCGCAGTCCTGGCCTCAGGCTCTGGACGCTCTGTTCTCCACAGCATTGGTCAGCTCCAGGACCGTGATACTGTTGCCAGAGAAAGAGGTTGGCAGAAAAAAAGATGGAGAGAAGAGAACATGGTACAGAATCCCTTCTCTCCCTCCATACCTCCATCTTGTACTGGTCAACTCAAGAGCTCTAATACTTTCAATTGAGATGGGCCAGGATACAAGTATAGAGTGCAGTACTGGTCATGTGATGTAACACAAAATAAGATAAGCAAAGGAGGCACAAACCCTCCACACCTCATCATCGTCCTCCTCTTCCTCCTCCTCCTCCTCCAAACCTCTGCCTGTCTTTTGCCTGACTCTCTAAAGACACTAATGGCTCTAGCTCTCCTCCAACCGCACGCTGAGGAGGAATCATCCCCATCAGGGCTCCCCTGGCCTCCTCCCCGCGTCTCCCTCGGCAGTGGGCTCTCGTCTCCCACAATGCCCTCTGTCATTATCAGCAGCTCCTCTATTCATCTCCCCGGAAACAATCCGTTTCTCACAGAGGCCCGTCTGAAACGGGCTTTGCCGTCGTTTTCTCCCGACGCTGGAAACTTCTTGCTAATGACACTGAAATGAATGCATTTTTTCCCCCTTTTTTTGAGGCAATTGCAGCTAATTAGGAGGACTCTTCTGCTAAGTACTGAAACATTAAGATGACACACGGCTCATTCAGGATTACTTTAATTGGTACAATTTATAGTAATTTGGTAGCAATTACATTTTTTTGGTGGGTGGAGATGAAAGCTTTTTTGTGCGCCGCGTTTTTTGTCTGGTTCTCTTTTGTGATGTAGTCTTAATAAGCTCTTGAATAATGCTCTTCAGAGCGGGAGCGACAATGTCGTTTCCCCCCCTCCCCCCCTCCCTTTGCCAAGTGCTAAATACTTTTGAACTTTGGCACCCTTGTTTCATGACTCTTTCTTCTTCCCCCTCCCTCTCGCGCTCCATTGCGGCGTTCATGAGCAGTTCCGTCACGTAGCTAAGTTTGTCTGTGAAATCTGCCACCAGCTAACAACCGAGATGTTTATATTTTTTCACCGTACCCCCCCTCTCTCAATTCTCTCTCTTAAGAGGCAGGCTATTGTTGCCTGGCCGACCGGTCCCTTCTCGAGCTGTTTGGTAGCAGGAGTAAACTTGTAATTTAATAGCCTGCAGCCTTTTATTTGTGCGGCAAGTCCCCCCTAAAGCCCTTGGAGTGATAAGGCGCCTGGAAACCCATCTATTTCCCAATAGAACTGGGGCTATCGAGGACGGGCAGGGCTTTATTGGGTGCACACAGTGTCCGTGACAAACAGCGTGACCTCCAGATGGATAAGACGGCACAGAAGGGGAAGGGCGCGAGGAGAGAGAGAGAGTGAGAGAGCGAGATGGAGAGAGAGAGGGAGGCCGACAGGCCAACAGAAGGACGTCTGGAGGAGAGAATGAGAAACCCGGGGTGGCAGAGCGACAAGGAGAGAAAGGGAGCTGATCGAATGTCGTTATGATGGTGTGATTCCTCCTTTTTTTCTGCCGTTTTTTCATGTCCTTCTGGGTGCTCGAGGTCTCCAAATGTTTCCTGCAGCCTGTACCCTGGGCCTGTGAGGGCGCTGTATGTAGACGATCTAATGATAAGCAGGGTGAATTTGACATAGCACACAAGCAGCTATATAGCAGAAGGTGCCATCCACAGCTGACTTAAGACCATGGACCTGCTCTGCTGAGTTTAGATGAGCTCCTCCACCATCAGGTCAGTGCAGGTAATGCATTGTACCGTCCAGTTAATAGCGGTTATTATAAATACACAATATTCACATCATACTTTATATAAATTAATTGAAACAATAGGCGAAGGAGTTCCGTTACTCTGAAAGGCGAAACACTATAAGAGGAAAACGACGCCCAGCGACGATGCGAGGTCAGTTCTTTCTCTGTTTTCAGACCTGTTTCAGTTCATTTGCACTGTGGGTGTAGGTCTATACCTGGGTGGCAAATCTCAGCAACTGACATGGCCCCAGTAATCACATTTTGGGGGCTGGACAAAGGGCATGCAATAGTCCTTGTTCCATGTTTTGCCGATCTTGCTTCAAGAACTCTCTCTCTCTCTCCCCCTCCCTCTTTTTCTCTCCCTCTCTCTCTAGTACAGAGGGGATTAAAAGATTTGAAGCAAGATCAGACACATGCTGTTTTTAAGTTTCACTGCAAAACAAAAGAGATTGAAATGTTATTCATTCAGAATCAAATGAGTCTTTTTGAGGCAGTTTCCCTCGTTTGGAAAAATGTGATTAACATTCCCTAATGGATTATAAAACCCAGTAATATCAAGGCATGTAATAATGGTATTAATTTATATGGTGCATTTTGGCATAATGAACATCTTAATTAACTAATTTTGGTATGCCACCAAGTTAACTCAATGCACTCAGTTGGTATACATATTATTTGACCATGATTCGTGTGTGTGTGTGTGTGTGTGTGTGTGTGTGTGTGTGTGTGTGTGTGTGTGTGTGTGTGTGTGTGTGTGTGTGTGTGTGTGTGTGTGTGTGTGTGTGTGTGTGTGTGTGTGTGTGTGTGTGTGTGTGTGTGTGTGTGTGTGTGTGTGTGTGTGTGTGTGTGTGTGTGTGTGTGTGTGTGTGTGTGTGTGTGTGTCCGTGTCCACACCATGCAGTGTGTTTTCAGTCTCTATCTGACATGTCTTAGGGACAACCATGAAAGTCTTTGTGTGCATCTTTTTGTGGTTTCAGAGCAGATGTGCTGGAATAGTGTCTACATTTCAATGTCTGTGTGTGTATTTCTGTGTGTATCAGTCTGTATTTCTGTGTGTGTGTGTGTGGGGGTGGCGTTTCCCAGTATCTGTGGTCATTGTTGGGCGCGGTGTGCATGGTAAAAGGTTGAGGTGGTATAAATAGCCTGGTGGGGCGGCGCGGGGTCGGCGATGACCTTTTCAAAGGCACACTGGAGCTCATCATCCTGTCAGTCGCCCCCCGGCAGCCGGACGCACCGCGGAACTTACTAGAATACAGGCGACTACGGAGGTCACCAGAGGTCAAAGTGGCACAAGGCTCTATGGGTGGAGGATAAAGAACAAGAGAACACCACAGAGAAAGGGAAGAGGAGCGGGAGGGAGGGGGAAGGAGGGAGGGAGAGAGAGAGATATGTAACAATTGAACGGAAGTGGACAAAAGGTCTAGCCTAGCTGGGTTATGTCAGGCAGTGGTGGCAGCTGTTGTTTGAGAATGAATGTTGGACACTTTCACTAGTAAAAGCTCAGTCACCAATGTGTGTCGTTTCTTTAGAGGAGTTTTGTGGGAAGAACCTGTAGCGAAATTTGTCTTTTGAGTTCAGTTGAGTTCGTATCTGACAGGATACGTGAGTCAGGCCTCGTACACTTCCTCCTCCTCCTCCTCCTCCTCCTCTCTCTCTTTCTATTTCTCCCCTTCTCTGTCTGTCTCTGTCTCCGTCTCCGTCTGTTCCCCCGAGACATCTCTTGCAACTGCCTGACTGCGGAATGGACGGTCCCAACGTGGTACAGATCGGCCGGATGCCCCACCTACGTGTTTTCTCGATTCATTTCCTCAAGTGTCGACTTTTATTTACCTGGAGAGGGCCAACCAGTTCCTGAGTCTCCTCCAGCCTGTCCTGTGGTCTGAGGAAATGTGCTGGCTTGTTTGACTACACCTACAGTGTCAGTCGTGCCATGCATCACGCATCACCCCTGACTGTTTGTTATGTCTGAGGTGCCTATTCCCATTACTGCTCAGCTACCCCGGTCCAGTGAAGGCTGACCAAAATCAAGACTGGCCTGTTAGGCTGGTATTGGCCGAGCCTGTGTGTAGTTGCCAAGCAACTGCTCCAGTGTGTGGATTGGCCGTGGGTTATTTTGTTTGTTTTCAGCGAACATGTATGTGTGTGTGTGTGTGTGTGTGTGTGTGTGTTTGTTTTAATTTCTCTTTATTTAAGTTGTTGGGCTGGAAAGGTCTCTGGTCAGATGAATTTAATTATTGTGTAGAGGCCCATCGGAATGTGACGGTCCGCTGCGGCTGCTCCATTTCTGACGTTGTAGTGTTTTGTTATCGGCCAGGCCTGTGTTTCATTACTTGGTGCGCTGTGGGCCCTGTTGACGCGGATCAGTGATTTGATCACGGGGGCTCGTTCATGTTAGAAGGATTTGGAAAGACCTCTGAATGGACCTCGGTCCGGTTTGGGCCCCGGTCCACAGTCTGGGCGTTGGATGAGAAGACCAACTGTGGCCGTGTTACATAATTACCAGTTTAAGAGGCCATTCTTCATTCTTCTAAGATGGAAAATGAATCTGACCGGTACTGGTGCTCGATGGTTATGCCTCATGCGGTGTAGTGATATTCAAGGCAAGCACACACACACACACACACACACACACACACACACACACACACACACACACACCAGGCTGTGTGTGGACAAACACTGCTCTGCTCTGTGTGTCTGGTGGGACAGGCACACTCAAAGCCCTCCTGGTTGGTATCATTGGAAGAGGCACTGTAAGCAGAGACGCAGAGAAGAGTTGAGCGGCACAGTTGCTGGGGTAGAAGATGGGAAAGGGCCAGCAGGACATTTGCAGGGTGTTTTTTTCCGCATCTGCTTTTGTGCGTGTGTGTGTTTGTGTGTGTGTGTGTGTGTGTGTGTGTGTGTGTGTGTGTGTGTGTGTGTGTGTGTGTGTGTGTGTGTGTGTGTGTGTGTGTGTGTGTGTGTGTGTGTGTGTGTGTGTGTGTGTGTGTGTGTGTGTGTGTGTGTGTGTGTGTGTGTGTGTGTGTGTGTGTGTGTGTGTGTGTGTGTGTGTGTGGGGGACGTGCTCTGGTTCTGGTGGTGTGGAGGTGGATGAGGAGGATGGAGGACTCAGCTGGATTTGGGTTCGATAAGCGTTCACGCCGAAGCGCTCCCGCAAGCTGCGAGGCCTGGTGCTGTGCGAGCCCTGGCTACACAACGCTGGACGGATCAATGGCGCCATTGTACGAGGGGAGGGATGCCTTGAGTCCTGATGTGCTTTTATCTCCATGTCGGCTTCTCTCCTAAAAGCAGAATCTCCTTTTTTTTTTGTGCTCCAATTCCGCTCTCTGGGAAAAAACTAGAAATGCTCGATTCCGCTGATTCCCAGAACGCTGTTACAAGATGGGAGTGCCATTATGAGCAGTGCCTTTGTGTCATTTGCGTATCTCACTCAATCTCCCAAGCACAGAATGTACCCAGTAAAAAAAGTAATTTGTACAAATGACTTGATGTCTGTGCCAAGTTTTCCCCTCTTCAAAAAGCTATTTTACTTTTTTTTTTTCAAGTAGAAGAGTTCCATTGGCAAGAGCTGAAGATGTAAATAGGCTTCTTTGTGCTTGCTGAAAAACAGGCAAATGAAACGGTTCCTAAACCACTCTGCTAGCTCATTGTAAGCTTCTCTGGATGGACAGAGGCGATACGTCCGGCTCTGGCCCCCGACTAAAGAAGCGACTCATTCTTGAGGAGAGGAGAAGGCCTGCTGGTGTGACTAACTTCCCCAAAAGTCCCCCGCAGCCCGCTGACCAGTGGCAGACGCGGTCGGCCGCTGCGCTGTTGCCCCAGTCCAGGCTCATCCGGACACAGGAATGGCCGCGTCACGCTGGCGTGTTTTCCGGGCGGTTTTGTCCGCTGTTGTGCTTGGATCACTGTGATTGGAAGGGGTGTGTGTGTGTGTGTGTGTGTGTGTGTGTGTGTGTGTGTGTGTGTGTGTGTTTGGGGGTGGGGGATTGCAGGCAGTTGGCAACTGCCAGACTAAATAAGAAAGACTCTCTCAGCCTGGGGTGGGTTCACTGTGGAGTAATTCAGTCACTGTGTGCATATGACTACTATATCTGTTATTATTTCTTCAGTAGACTGTGTTTGTTGTGAATTATCCCAGCATAATATGGACATTCAAATCAAAAGTGGCTACAGTAGCTTCACAGGATATGGCCCATACAGTTTGTAGTCTTTGTCCTTCTTAATGTGTTGTGTTTTCAGCATACATTCCATCATTGTTGTGCCCTAGAAGTGTTTAGTGGAATGTGAATGGTAGCATGCATTTACATGTCTGTGATGGAGGAAGGCCTGTTTCTAGGGAAGCTCTCAGCACTGGCTCCTGTTTGTCTGTGAGTGAAGGCATGCATACTGTACAGACACACGCACGCACACACACACATACACACACACACACACACACACACACACACTTAAACAAATAAACAAGTCCAGCTGGACCATCTAAATGGCCTCCGTGCAGCCTAATCTAGCACATGGGAAATAAACCCAAATGCATTCCCTTGCACTCCTGTCACTGTAGAAGCCAGGTGTTCGCCTGTGTGAGTGTCTGTGTGTATGTTTGTTTGTGTCAGCAGGTTCCGCTTTTGCATGAGAATGTTTTTATAGATCTTTATCTGCCATATTTTTGCATTTATTTCTCTCTGTGTATCTCTCTCTCTATCTATCTCTCTCTCTTTCTCTCTCTTTCTTTCTTTCTTTCTTTCTTTCTTTCTTTCTTTCTTTCTCTCTCTCACTCTCTCTCTCTCTCTCTATCTCTTTTTCTCTGTCTGTGTGTGTGTGTGCGTGTGTGTTAGGCAATGTTTGAAGATTATCTAGGACATTAAGTCTATTTGTGCACATCTCTATACTGATGCATATATGCATAGAAAAAAGTGGGAAAGAGTACAGTCTCACATATTTTGGCATTTATGTTCTGTCTGCACCTCTCCAATTTACACTCTTTCTCTCTCTCTCACTCACTCACACAGACACACACACGCACACACACACACACGCTCACACACACGCTCACACACAGAGTAGCTTTATTGAGCTCCCCCATCCACCTAATGACGCTCATGTGAAAGGTCAGCTGACTATTAATGCAGCCTCCTGCACTGACCCCCTGACCGGCTGGCCCGCCGAGCACAGTGTGGGCTTTTGTCCATCCCAGGCCACAGCTGCTGTCGTTTCACACCCACAGCCGCTCCACCTAGCCCTACGCTGCCTCCGTCAGTTCCAGCACTCTGGTGCAGCATCACGGGAGGTGTTCTAGAAGGTTCAGCCTAAAACCGTTTCAAAGTACTTTCCTGTTTTGTGTTTGTGGAGAAAGTGATTGATGCTTCCAGCGTGATAAAGAGTTTTATCAGTGAGCAACATTTCCAATTTGACAAAGATGAGTTTATATCTGAGTTTGTGACTGTAGTTATTGCAGGTGGAAGTGCGCTGAACAAATTGATTTGCAAAGTGAAGGTGCCCATACCTCAGACACTTGCAGGCCTGTTTGTGCAGCCGGAAATGTTTTCTGTATGATGAGATTATAGGAGTCTGGCTGTGGCAGTGTTTACAGGCAAGCAGTAGCTAGGTAGCTAGCCCCCCCACCCCCACATACACACACACACACACGCACACGCACACACACACGCACACACACACGTACACACACACACACACACACACACACACACACACACACACCCAACACACACACTTGTTTGTTTACTCAGGAGAATCCACCTCAGCTGGGCATCAGCAGATCTGAGTCTGCTGTTGTGTCAACTCCTCTCCTCCCAAATCCGCCGAATTTCACCCTCCCAAATCCGATTACGCCGAAACCGCCTCCCCAGGGGCCCTGCCAAGACACGAGCTCAGCCACCCTCTGCTACATAGAACCCAGGTTCCTGTAATCAATCCAGCAATATGGAGTCCTTAGAACCCAGGTTCCTGCGTTTGTTTTTCTGGTAACATGGAATGAGAAATAAGTTCCACGTATCCATGCTGGCCTTGGCCCGGAGACAAAGTGAGAGGAATAATGTGAAGAAGGCAGAAAGAGATGGGAATTCCCCCACCTCCACCCGCTAGCAAATTTTCTCATAATTCACAGAGACTGCAGCAAGATGTAGCGATTATGAGCGAAGTACGACGCATACAGTGCAACTACAGCCAGGGAGAGAGAGAAAAGAAAAAAAAACACGAAAGAAAGAAGAAAAAAAAAAAGATCTAGCATGTCTCCGATTTATCTGAAAGGGCCTCCCACGCACTGAAAGATGAATTGGCGCAGGAAGTCATTAATCTCTGAGCATCTCTCATTTTTCTTCGCCGACATGCGTGTGCGCTCCGAGTCGCCGCTAAATAGAGAGGGTATCAAACGCGCTCAGTGTTTTGAAGTAGCGAGTCTCGGCAAGGTGCGAATAATTGATGATGTTTAGCAGGGCACTGTTGTCTCTGGTGCATGTCTGTGGAGTGTGAATGTGTTTCACTGGCACCGTCGGAGGAGCTAAACGCTTATTTCCTCACCTCCCACTAGGCCGTTAGTTTTGTTGTCATAAATAAACACATAAATAAATGATAACGATGTCCTTGTTTGAGGCATGTGTTATGAGTTGTGTTCAAACCCATAGTTTTCAGGCTTACTGTGTGGATTGCTAATATGAGAGACTGTGAAATATGCTGGGATTGTTTACGCTATTCAAAGTGAAGATATTGCATGAATATTTAAAAGTGCTCTGTGTGGTTCGTTTTTTTCTCCAGAATTTCCAAGAACATCCCGACCACCAAAGACGTGGAGCCACTGCTGGAGATTGATGGGGATATCCGGAGCTTCGAGGTGTTCCTGTCGTCGCGGACGCCGGTCCTCACAGTGCGCGATGTGGAGATGTTCCTGCCCTGCACAGTCAACCTGGACCCCAAACTCCGGGAGATCATCGCAGGTCAGTCCAGACTAAGAGACACATAATCTACTATAGCTTTACCACCACCACCTCACCAACCCCCCTCCATACAACTCCGTGTGCCCACAGACCTGTTGTGGCCATAAGGTCAGAGCCAGGGCAGAGCCTGGATGTGATAAAACACTGCAGTTTGCCCTCGGTCAAGACTCTACTCACATATCCCTACACTGCGACCCTGTCAAAATTGACCAAAGTGAAGAAGGAAAAATTCCCTGTATCAGAGTCTTTTATTTTGTAATATGTGGATTTAATTCTGATGATGGCTGTTTGTGATGAGCAGCGTTTAGAGATGCTTAGGTGCGATGTGCCTGATGTGTTCCCCAGAGGGACATGAGAGGCTCCGTATGTTCCTTCAACCACAGTATATATTCATCAACTTTCAATTTGTCAATGTCAGTTTTCACACATGCTACTAAGATAATTGAAGGCAAAATAAGTCAGTGTTTCAGAATGAGACTTTTAGCAGATTGCTTGGAATTGCATGGAGTTTTCTCTGCATGGGAGTTATTTGTTTATGTTTCACAGAAGTGGCATCGTTTGGCCTTTGAGTTTGTGTTTAGCTTATGACAAATGGTCCAAAAATGTTCTGATGTCTTTGGCTACAGTTAGGTATGCGTGGGAGGATCTGAGTGGCTTTATTAGTGAAGGCCAAGATATGATCAAACTTCAGAGATGAAACGTCCCTTTCTCTCTCTCTCTGTCTCTCTTCCTCTGTCTCTCTCTTTTTCTCTCTTTTTCTTCTCCCATTTTCTCTTCCTTCTCTATCTCTCTCTCTCTCTCTCTCTCTCTCTCTCTCTCTCTTCCTCTGCCTCTCTTTTTCTCCCTCTCTCTCTCTCTCTCTGATCTCAGATGTCCGTGATGCCAGGGAGCAGATGCACATTGGAGGAGTGGGCTATCCCGCACTGCCCCTGCAGGAGGCCTCGGCTCGCGGGGGGGCGGCGGTGTTCGGGCACCACGCGGCGGTGGTGGCGGCGGCGGCCTGCTCGCCCAGCGGCTCCATGCCCGGGCCCTTCCCCCCCGGAGCACCACTCCCCCCGCAGCCCCACAGCAGCTACTACAGCGGCCTCACCGGCCCACAGCACCCCTTCTACAACAGGGTGAGATGACTCATAGAGACACACACACACACACACACACAAAATGCAACATGAGACACACATATACACACACAGTACAACAGAGTGCACAGAAGACACAAACAAATGACTCTTGGCAATCCACATTTGACAGGGTGAGGTTCAACACTGAAACAAACAAATAATCTCTGATCAAATAAGCTCTAAGATTAGGACCGTTTGCTTCACCTAGTTTCATCTAGTACACACAGACACACACACACTCACTCCACCAATAATGACCCTCAGAACCACACCATAAACACATACACACACACACACACACACACACACACACACAAACACATACACACACACACACACACACACACCAAAGCAGGGCGAGTCCTCCCTCTGCCAGCCCTCCAACCTGCTGCTGCGGCGGCTGCTGGCTGGCCAGACCCAGTGTGTGCTCCCAGAAGCCCACAGGGGAGCGGAGGCCTCCCCAGCGCCAGCAGATGGACAGCTGGAGCTCGGACACGCCGCCAGACTGACAGGAGGAGGGCCTCTCTTTTTCAAACTTCTCCAACTCCTCATCCACTCACCTGACATATGCACAGCTGAAACAACTTGCCTGCTTTTTAAGGCCCAGTTGACTGAGGTGGTAGTAGTAGGAGTGCACAAATATTTGTCTGAATGCATATCCTCCGAAATTATCCTCCGTTCAGATGAGGTTTGGTTAGATGTTTTCGTTTTTATTCGGCTGGAACTGTAAACAGGGCATAAGAGTTGGCTGGCTGTCTTTTCAGAGGTGCCATCCAGTAAGTGGAACCTAGTCTTAGTTGCTATGTGCCACATCCTGAAAACATTTGAAACCCATTTATTTGCACACCAAGCCATTTTTAAACATTAAGATTTGTTATTTTTAATGTTTGTAAAGTGTGGTTTGGTTCCAGTTAGTGGAACATCCGTTCACTTCTGACCGTTTTATGATTTTTCCCCTATTTTAACTTGTGGGTGTTTGTTTCTTTATTTGTTTATGTGTTGATCATTTACAGTCTTCATTTACTCCTCCTCAGTGGCTGGTCAGCATCTCTCTCTCTCTCTCTCTCTCTCTCTCTCTCTCTCTCTCTCTCTCTCTCTCTCTCTCTCTCTCTCTCTCTCTCTCTCTCTCTCTCTCTCTCTCTCTCTCTCTCTCTCTCTCTCTCTCTCTCTCTCTATCACTGACCCTGTTTTCTTGGCCCCCCTCAGCCATATTTCCCCCACCATGTCTATCACCTGCCGAGGCATTACTCTGCCATTACCCATCATGCCCCTCCATTACGCCCGCCCACTAAACCTGGCTTTCACAAGGATCCCAACGGACTCGTAAGTACCCAGCCCAACCAGACCTCAGGCAGTCTCTCAGGCCCAACACACACTAATACAGACTTATAACCAAACATGCAAATGACTTGGAACCACTTGTTGACATCAATAAATGGAACCGAATTGGTCTTTCATATGTATTTATTTGAATCTGATTATTTTGGCACTTTTATGTTGAAAGTTATTGTATTGTTATCTGAAATGTAATGAATTGTATTACTTGGTCGAAATCACACGTAGAGAGAAATAGTTCCTTAGTGCTCTAGTTCAATAGTTCCTTAGTTCTCTAGTTCAATAGTTCCTTAGTGCTGTAGTTCCAGTTTGGTTCCATGTCCACTGGCTACATGTTTGTGAGTGTGGCCACTTTTGCTGAGTGTCTCAACACCACACATTCATAGATCAGCTTTAGAGAACAACACCAGCCAGCATTTCCATCTTCACCCCCTGGCCTCTCAGTGTGTGTTTGTGTAAATGAGAGAGTGTGTGTGTGTGTGTGTGTATATGTGTGTGAGTATTTTTAGACAAATGAGTGTGTGTGTGTGTGTGTGTGTATGTGTGTGTGAGAGTATTTTTAGACAAATATTTGTGTGTGTGTGTGTTTCCTCTGTGCCTCTCTATCTCTTCCTCTCATCTCTTCATCTCTTCATTTCATCTCCTCACGTCGCCCCTTCCCTCCCCACTAACCTCGCCCAATCCTGTGTCCCCATCAGGACGCTATCAAAGAGGATGCCCGGGAGGCTGCCCCCTCTCCCATGGTAACACCAGGAGTGTGTTTATGTGTATGAGTGTGTGTCTGCGCCACACTAGTACCATGTCTTACACTGCAGCCTCTACTACACACACACACACACACACACACACACACACGCACGTCCGTTCATAAACACACCTTTGCATGACTGATAGTGCTGTCTTAAGAGGAAACCCTGTTGGGTCCATGTGTGTTTGGATGCTGATAGTGCTGCGCTGTTTAGCATCAGAGTTGGATTATTCCTCAGTGTTTGACATGGCAGACATGTTCGCATTATTATCAACTCCCAGAGTCTGTGCATGTTCTGGGGTGCTGAAAGTTTGGAGCGTGTTTCGAGTGCCACAGTGGTTTAGTTATCGTTTCCTACACATTCACGACATTCCTACTCAATTTCATTTAACAGAGCAGGCCTTTAACATATTGTGGTGTTTGGGTCTGGACGGCTGGATGATGTATGCATGCCTTTGTGTGTCGTGTGTGTGTGTGTGTGTGTGTGCGTGTGCGTGTGTGCGCGCGCGTGCTTGTGTTAGTGTTTTATGTGAGGTTGTGCATGCTGTTTGTGTGTGTGTGTGTGTGTGTGTGTGCGCGCGTGTGTGCTTGTGTTAGTGTGTGTGTGTGTGTGTGCGCGTGTGTGTGTGCTTGTGTTAGTGTTTTATGTGAGGTTGTGCATGCTGCGTGTGTGTGTGTGTGTGTGTGCGCACGTGTGTGCTTGTGTTAGTGTTTTATGTGAGGTTGTGCATGCTGCTTGTGTGTGTGTGTGTGTGTGTGCTTTTGTTAGTGTGTGTGTGTGTGTGTGTGTGTGTGTGTGCGCGTGTGTGTGTGCTTGTGTTAGTGTTTTATGTGAGGTTGTGCATGCTGCGTGTGTGTGTGTGTGTGTGTGTGCGCACGTGTGTGCTTGTGTTAGTGTTTTATGTGAGGTTGTGCATGCTGCTTGTGTGTGTGTGTGTGTGTGTGTGTGTGTGTGTGTGTGTGTGTGTGTGTGCGGCGCACATGTGTGTATGTGAGGTGCTGGAGAACTCTGAAGACAGCAGAAAGGGAACAGAGAACAGATGTGCAGTGATAAAGGCGGCGATGCTGGAATGTGGTCCTCTCGGACTATCTGACAGCGGCATAAGCAGCTGGCGTCATGCACTCTGGGAACACACTGCCCGCTCTCATCCCATCACCACAACCTCGGACTCTCCTCCCCTCCCCTCTCCTCTCCTCCCCTTCTTTCCCCTCTCCTTTCCTCTCCTCCCTTTCCCTCTCCTCTCCTCTTCTCCCTCATCCCTGCTTTATCCCTTCTTCTCCTCTCTTTTTCATCCTCTAGTCTCCTCTCATCACTGTTCTACCTTCTCTTCATTGTCCTTTTTTATCCATTGTCCTCACCTCTCCTTTACCCAGCCAGAGCCCTCGGGTCTTCATCCAGACTGACCACTGCAACTATTGCCCATAAAACCAGCAAGAAATTGCTCATTTAGCCCCTTCTCACTCTCTTCCCCCTCTCTATTGCCTCGTCCTTTCTTTGTGTCCTTCTTTCTTTATTTCTCCATCTTTCATAGCTCCCCTCTCATTGAGAGCTCTCCTCTCATTTCCTGTCCTGACCCTCAGTAGCTCCTTCTGTCCGTCTCTGTCTTTCTCTCTCTCTCTCTCTGTCTCTCTCTCTCTCTCTCTCTCTCTCTCTCTCTCTCTCTCTCTCTCTCTCTCTCTCTCGCTCCCTCGCTCTCTCTATCTGTTCTGCTCTGTTGTCCTCTGGGCACTGTGGTGTAATTGGCTGCTGATAGTGGAGGCTGGCTTCCTCTGTCAGAGGGATTAGCATCAGCAGCAGGGCCATGTGCACAATGCAGCGCGCCGGCCTTATCTCCACCCAGAGACGCTTCTTCCTCCCTCACGTGCCTCTGTTTCCTCTCCCCTTCTCTCAATCTTTTTTTCCTCTCTCTCTCTCTCTCTCTTTAGCTTGTTCTCTCTCTCTCTCTCTCCCTCTCCCTCTCTCTCTCCCTCTCTCTCTCGTTCGGTTGCTCTCTCTGTAATTACTGTCTTATCACAGGCGATGCTTTCTCACCCGTCTGTCTGGGTGGGGTGGGCTGGCTGGCTGGCTGGCTTTTTAAAGGTTTTCTCATGATAGAACTTCTGCATTCCTTTTTTTTTTTGTCCTGTCCTCACTCCGGAGGGGACTCTGCATTCCCCCGTCTCCATCCCTCCCTTAAAGACCTAACAGACTCATGCGCTGGCTCTGCCTCTCCAAGGGTCGCCCGCTGAGATTAGGAATCTCCAGCTTCGCTTAAGAATGTGTAGTTTTAAGTCCGATTTGAAGTGCCATGAACTCGGGCGACTTAAAAGGAGAGATTTGGGCAGATTCAGACTGTGCCTCCGGTCTGATTCCGGGAAGCCCAGGTGAATGGAACGCCAGGTGCCTGTTCTTCTGCACCTAGTATGATTGACTATGGTGGAGAGGATGTTTTATGTTAATGTGTTGCTCCCTCCTTCGCCTTCTGTCTGGTTTAGCACAATGGGTTTAGCAGGTGGCCTAATGTTCTCCTTCTGTCTATTACCCACTCATCCCCCTCTCCTCTCTCTCTCTCTCTCTCTCTCTCTCTCTCTCTCTCTCTCTCTTTCTCTTAACCCCCCTCCCCACCCCTTCTTTCTCTCTCTCTCTCTCTCTCTTTCTCTCTCTCTTTCCCAAACAGTTAAAGACACAGGCTTCCAAAGCCAAGCAGGTACTGATCTCTCTGGACCGTACTAAACCCTCTGCTCTGCTGCTGTTGCCAACTAGTCACACTCTTGCTCTCGCTTTTTTCCCCTCACTCGCTCACTCACTCGCTCACTCACTCAGCATGCCGCTTAGAAACCAACACTGGCCGTCGCTTAGCTTAAGTCTGCACTGCTAATATCTTTTTCCCTTCCATTCAAGTCCGTTCTTTCTCTCTCTCTCTCTCTCTCTCTCTCTCTCTCTCTTTTTCCTTCTTCTCCTTCTCCTTCTCCTTCTCTTTCTCTCTCTCTTTCTCTCATTGTTTTGACCTTTGATCCATTCAATCAAACTGTTCCACTGACATGGACTTCATGTGTGTGCTATAATGTATGGCTTAAATATGTCAAGTCTCAGCCCTAGTTATTATATTTCATTCACACAGTGTGTGTTACTGCCCCACGCATGCACACTCCTGATACACACGTCACAGAGTACTGACAAGGGCGCCCCATTTAGCAGTTTCCAAATGGAGACGACGGAACACATCACAGTGTGGCATATTCACTGTGCCCAGATGAAGTAAATATGGGGACACAGCAGACTGTAAAGCTGAGACGCTAGCGCTGGCGTTGTGGAAGGCATCGTACTGCGGCGCGCCAGGCTGGCCTCCTCTTGCTGGGCTGTGCTGGGCTGTGCTGGGCTGGCCTCCTCTGGCTGGGCTGTGCTGGGCTGTGCAGGGCTGTGCAGTGCTGTGTAGAGCGGAGCTCGAATCTGGTACTGTAACCCCCATGGCCACACATCTCCCAAATATGAATCATCCCAGCTGTCGCCGTTTTTATTGGCAAATGAATAGGGTGATTAAATCGGCCGGTCTCTCAAATGAGAATGCTGGGTGTGAGTCATTAAGCCGCTATTGCAGAGGCCTTGAACCCCACCCCCAACCACCCCCCACCCCCCAACACAGACACACACACATACACACTAATACACACTAATACACACAGGCAGACAGACACACTCACCGAATGCCCCCACCCTCCTGTTCATGATGGAGAATCAGTCAGTGGCCATTATATTCCAGAGATCTGCAATATGGGTCATAACATTTCCAATTCCCACTAATACATCTGTGTGGCGTCTGGCTCTGGGCGTCTCTAAGGATGCCAGGTCCCTTTGTCCTGCTGTCCATGCAAGACACTCAAGCGCTTTGCGGCCAATCAGAGCTCTGTCAATCACACGCATTGACATCAGGGTTTATGTCTTTACAACAAATATTTTAAATTGACACATGTGTTGGCTCTCCTCTCCTGTAGGGCATCTGAACCGATAAAAGCAGCAGTCTGCATTTTTTGGAAGAGATGTGCTTCCAATAATATTATCTTTCCTTTCGAGGGCCTACTGTATTTTCTTTTTTTTCTCTCCTCTTCCTCTCGGTCCTGATAGAGAGCATCCTGTCCAGGTCCCGAGGAACACGCCGGCCGTGCTCTTCCTCCTTATCAGGCCAGCGGCCTCTGGGAAGCCGAGCCCCTGGCCGAGGAGCGAGCACTGCGCCGCGCTGCACAGGAGAGAGCTAGTGGCGCTTACCGCTCGATTATCACCCCCGTGTAGTGAGGAGAGGTGGAGGAGAAAAAGAAAGATAGAAAAAAAGAGAGAGGTAGAGGGAGAGAACTGTAGACTGTCCGACCACAGGCTCTCTTCCCATCTCTCTTTCTATAACCTTCATGTGGTCTGCTGCCACACACACACACACACACAGACACACACACACACACACACACACACACACACACACACACACACACAGCAGACCAGGTGCTGTGGTCAGACGAGTGCCTGCCGCAGCGTGAGGTTTCCCAGCCCAGCAGGAGCCCTGCAAGCTGACTGCCAGCAGAAGCGGCAGCATCGAGCAAGCAAGCAACACCACCTGTATGGAGTGGCTATTTTTATAAACGTGTGTGTGAGTGTGAGCGTGCGTCTGTGTGTGTGTGTGTGTGTGTGTGTGTGTGTGTGTGCGCGCATGTGTGTGTGTGTGGCCCACGCCTGTCTGAAAGCATCGACAGACAGCCTCCTGCTCTCTAAACGTTCGTTTAAACACCAATGATAATAACACTTAAACAGTTACTCCCCCACCGCCACACCTTCCCCCGCAGTAGGCCCAACTTAGCGACTGTAGTGGTGTTGGTCTCTTATTGGCCTCATGCATATCAGTCCTATTCGGATTCTGGGCCTCCCACGTTTCCTCCCAGGTGCTCTCTCTTGATAAACTGCCACCATTTTTAGGGGTTTATTTTGGGCTTTTGGAGCTTTTTGCATTCAGGCTCATTTTTTTCTTCCTCCCGCTTGATTAAAGACAACTGCATCTTCTCTATTTGGCCTAGCGTAGCTCCTTCCTCTATGTGTCTGAGTTCTGTGAATGTGCTCTTAAGTGTTTAGTGAAGGGGGAAGTGCTTCTCTAATGGCGGTTTTGTGTGTGGACACAGGCCCCTGGCTCTGGCATGGCTGCCGCTCCGTGGGTCCCTCTCAGCTCCATGACCACAGACATGGTGTGTGAGCGCGCAAAGCAGATCGAGGGCCTGGACACCAGCATGCTGGAGCAGTATACCACCACCATTAAAAAGGTGAGGAAGGCCTCAGTCAGAAAAAAGCCCATCGTGTACAAATAAAGATGGGTAGACGTTGCACAAAGAATGGGTTGCATTATTAAAACGTCAAAACAAGACCTACCAAATGGCTTACCACAGCAATGAAGTTGTGAATTGAAAACATTTTCTTTAGCATTCACTTTTCTTGAAGGTTTATCATTATCATCTTCTATAAGTGGTTAAATATTTTAATATACAGTATGTCTGTGTGTGGTAGTTCCTGTGAGGTTCTGGTTTTCCATACTGGCTTGCTATACCCACAAATGCTTAAAAGGAGAGTTCTTGTGTGTAAAGCACAAGATTGCCTTAGAGGCCTTGTGTGAGGTGAATGGCTTCTCATTTTCATTCTGTTTTTCGTTTTTCCCTCCACCGTAGGCCAACGTGAATGGAAGAGTCTTATCTCAATGCAACCTGGATGAACTGAAGAAGGAGATGAACATGAACTTTGGTGACTGGCAGCTCTTCAGAGCGATGGTGAGGCCCTCCGCCACGCCCTTAATGCTGTTTGAAAGCGTCTTTGATGACTTTTGTCATGCGCCCCCCCCCCCCCCCAAATAAATACATCAGCACCTCCTTGGCTTTGTTTGTACTGTGGGTGGGAGATTTAGTTCAGTGCAGAAACGTTGTCTCATTCGCCCCAAATCTCCGCGCCGATATCTCCCAAAGTTTCCGTAATCCTCCGGTAGAGTGCGGCCCGGCTCGCGGCCTCTCTGAAATCAGCAACACATGTAGCCGTGTTGATCGGGTTTCCATTGGTGCTCGCACAAAACGCATGTTGTGTTGCCAGCAAAGCAGCCGGCCATCTGGCCCAAGATGGTGGACGTCTGGATGAAGGAGGGTTATTGTCAGTGCGGACGCTCCTCTCCAGCCAAACATCTGAATAGCCCCGCATTTTTTTTTTTTCTTTACGAGAAGTCGTTTTTTTTTCTCCCCCCTTGACGAAAAAACACATCCATCTGGTTTGAGGATGAGTCCTAATCGAGCAGGACTGGTGTATGTGTGGCCGCTGTGACTGTGGCAGTCATCATGGGTTCAGGCATTTTGAGGGAAAACAAGCCTTATTTGCTTTATTTGCGGTGTCTTTCAAATAGCATTTCACTGTCCTTGTGTCCGTCCGCACTGTTTTGCAAAGGCTAGTTTCAGTTTTCTTATTCATTTCAGATGCATTTGTGCATGATGCAATGTTGGTTATAAACACAGTATAATACATAAACACAGCCTTCCTTTGTATATTCCATGTGTGTACAAACAAAGCCACGTCTGTCAGTATTAGTGTCAGGTAAATTAACTAATGCCGTGTCAAATAAAACACAGTCCCTAATGCAGTGCACTATTTTTGCATCCTTTTAAGGTTATGGAGCAGCGCCAAGCAGAAACCCAGCCACTGCATGACGACTCACGTGCTGGCAGCGAGCTGGGCAGCAGCGTGGGGGGTCCTGCAGAGACCAGCAGGCGCCCTGGAGGGCCACCTGACGCCACCCTGGCCCCCGACGGCACCATGCGCTACAGCCTCAACCTGAGCTTCGAGGAGCTCAGCAACGTGGGCCTGGAGGAGCCACAGAGGCACAGCAACTCCAACTGGACAGTAGGATGGCCACACATACACGTGCACACACACACACACACACACGCACGCCTATTGCCTGTACAATTGACATCATTTCACATGTGCCTCATGTTTATAGATCTATATATATGCCCATGTGGATAAATGGACTCGCATTCACACAAAAAGCAATCAAGAACTCAGACATTTGCATGTCATTCTCCCACTTCTACATAGAAACCCGCACCCATGCACATTCAGACACTTTCTGTGTGCTTGCACATGTGACCAACTGCTGCAGAAAGAACTCACACTTCCTGCGCAAGTAGCGAGTATATACTGCTCGCTGGCCGAGCTTCTGTATTTCTACTAGCCTCAGCAGAGCAGAAAATAGCCTGTGGGTTTCGGGTGAGAAACTGACCTCCACACGTGGAGGAAGTGAGTAGCTGGGCCGAGAGCCGCATGGAGGGGAGAGACCCGTGTGTCAGAGGACGCCCCCCCACCTCTTCCTGCTTTCGGCCCACTCTGTTCACACTTACAGGGGAGTCATAACAACAGCTAACCAACTCACTT
Source organism: Alosa pseudoharengus (assembly GCF_046254945.1). Lineage (NCBI taxonomy): Eukaryota > Metazoa > Chordata > Actinopteri > Clupeiformes > Clupeidae > Alosa > Alosa pseudoharengus. Next base: position 25,949,763 of record NW_027468680.1, read on the forward strand.
GTGCAGACACAAACACAAATACATCCAACCTACAGCACACACACACACACGGTATAGATACATGCATAGTACATACATACATACATACAGTCATGTACACACAGGTGTGCACACACATGCATGCATATACATATGCACATTTCAGCCTAGTCTGTTGGGCAAATGTTAGGAGTAGATACTATGCCAATTTGATGTGTGTGATTGTGGTCCCCCTCCTCGCTGTTTTCATGGTCACAGGCTCCGAATCACAGGACTCCCAGCATGACGAGCCTAAACTCCCAGGAGTCCTCCAATGACATCTGCAAGCTTACCGACAAGCAGCAGGCCGAGTACCACACCGCCTACCAGGAGTACATCGCTCAGATGGCCCAGCTGGAGGGCCTGGGAGGGCCCGGGATGGAGGAGAAGGCCAAGGAGGGCGAGCCGGACGGACGGAAGGCCTTCCCCAAGGGCCGCTCCAAGGTCACCGACACCAGTGACGGAGATGCCCAGCTTGACCCCATCACGGAGGAAGACGAGAAGCCTGAGCCCGGCTCCGCCGCCCGAGCCCTCCTGAGCCGTAAGACCAAAGGTCCGGGGCCGCGCTACCAGAAGGTGCCCAACGACGAGGACGACTCTGGGGCGGAGGAGTCGGACAGCACCACCCCGTTGCTGAGCCAGGAGAGGAAGCGCCAGGAGGCCGAGGCCCAGCCGCCCGACGAAAGCGCTCACCTGCTGCCCAAGGGGAAGGACTTCCTGTCCGAGATCCTCCTGGACAAGAAGGAGTCGTCGGACTCGGGCCTGCGCTCCAGCGGGAGCTCCTCCGACCACTCGCTGCAGGACGCCGACTCCGAGCCGGAGGCAGCGCGGGAGCCGCAAGAGCTGATCGAGCTGCTGGAGCCCGAGGGCCTGGTGACGAAGCGCCTGCCCAGGAACCTGAGTGGCCTGCAGGACCCGGCCGTCATGCGCATGTCCATCTGCTCAGAGGCGCCGTCGGAGGGCAGCGCTCTGGCCAGCAGCCCCGAGGAGAACTGGCCCGCGTCGGCCGTTACCAACCTCAACCGCTCGGCCAGCAGTAGCACCCTCAACAACAACAACAGCTCCAACTCGCAGCACGCCCTGCGCGAGAACACCAACACCACCGCGACCGTCGCCGACAGCCCGCCGATCATCATCAGCCCCGGCTCCACCAACAACACCACCTCCTCAATCACCACCACCGCCGTGCTGCACAACGAGAACCTGAGGGCCCTCCAGCGGAAGAGGGGCCCCAGCAGCGAGAGCCACGCTGATGAGGAACGCGAGAGTGTCCTGTGAAGCAGCAGCAGATGGGCAGCGCACTAACTGACCCCATTCTGACCATTGATGATGTCATGTCTGTGTGCAAGACAGGAGTTGAAATAAAACCTAATAAAACCTGAAGTAAGGAGAGTTTGCATTTCAAGCCAAATCAACACTTGGCCTCACAACAAGTTTTTTCAAATGTGGTGTCAAAATGCCAAATAGCTCTTTCTTGAAGAAGATGCTAGACTTTCTGACAGCCTAGATGTGAAGTACCTTAAATTTGCTAGAAAAAGTTTATATTAATCTACCAAGTGGGATCAATATGGAGAGATCTTGCAATAATCTCGTAAAGGACTACATTGGCCTGTCAGATATACTTCAACCTTGAGATGGTCATCAATCTTGTCTACTGATAAAACTCGTGTTTGATTCAAAAATAAAGTGATGTGTTGCTGTTACCTGAGGTTTTGTGCCAAGCAGTGAACTGTGATGGTACGATGTAAGACATAATAATGTGACTTTGTGAGTGTTCACTTGAACTACACTTCAAAAATCCTCCAAACTGTTTGTCTGAAAGTCTGTGGTGTTCATTGACAGAAATGCTGTCTAGTTTTTATTTTGTTGAAATTGATATTATGTAGGTGTAATGTGCTGTTTGAAAAATGCTGAGACTCGTATGTCGGCCTGATTAAATCTTCAGGTGTTGTGAGACAAATTGATGTGAGAAAAGTAGATGTTACAAGTCGTTGTCACATAGCATGGCAGCGCTGCCAGAAATATTTTGCATGCACTGTTGGTGTGTTTTGGTAGATGTTCACACAATTTTCCTTTGTCTCTTCAAGAAATAAACATGTCTGGCTACAAAATGTTCATTGTAGTTGATTGTTATTTGAAATGGGTTCTTTTTGTTTAAACACCTATCGATGCACATTACACTTGCATTAATAAGAGAAAGGAATTTTGGAGGTAACACTGTGTAGTTCAGTTATTGGGTCTAGATCACCACCAGTAGGTGGCAGACTTCTCCAAAATATAGACTCACTCTTAAAGAGCGGAAGAAAGCGCTTTGTGTAGCCTGACTTGAGGTATGAAATGGTTATGCCATACGAGGAAGCAACAAAATGATTGGAATGGTCTTCTGCTTGTCACACACCACACATAAGCTACAATATGTTGACACTCATACACTGGATAGGCGAGCATGGACTCTTACAAAAGTCGTTTATTTTACTGATAAAGCATAAACATTGCGTTTTGACATGAACATGAAAACAACCGTGATAGACATTTCAAACACCACTTAGGATGGACACAAACTTCTAATATTAAATGCTCTTTCATTTGACAAACTGCTCAGTTGATGTATGGATTCTGTATAGAAGTGTTTGCACATGGTGACTACAAGGTGGCCTTATTTAAAGATCACACTGGCTCGCCGACAGGCATATGAAATTGTTTTGATGCGTCAGGGAAAGTGAACTGCCTCACAAGCCAATCATGTCCTTCACGCAAACGCACATTGATTGACTGCCTTTAACTTTCGGTCAAAGTTAGTATATTGCAGCTGTCAAGGACATTCGCCAGGTAACAATTCTGTGTGTAGCTTGTTGCCCAATTTTGTAGTTATATATTTGTTTGTGACATTCAATACCTTGAAGGAAGAATAAACCAACTGTGAGCGAGACTGTTAAAGAACACCTGTTAAACTACTTAGTCAACGTTGCCACAGGTGAGAGGTTCGTGACCTAGCCTCCTTTCCCCATCAATGAAGGATGGAGATTGCGAATTCAAGCGTGCGAGGTGAGTCAGTACAACCCTTGTGGTACAGCTCAATCTTTAACTGTATTCCATCAAAATTTAGTAGTGCGTAGTCATTGCTGGGGAAATGGTTCTGATCATGCAGTCACCTAAAATAGTGGATTCTGTGTTCAGACCACGAGTCTAGCAATAAGGTCAGGTCATCGATGGATACAGGAGGTTCTGCATACCATAGACCACATGACATTTCTCGCCCTTGTAGCAAGGTTCAGGCTGCAGTCCGTCTTTCCACTAATGTACAGTCTACAGTAGAGGCAGGTGGTCAAATAAAGCATTTGATTTATTTTGTATAAAAAGGTACAATTTACAATATTACTTTTATAAAAAGTTTCAGCATAATTAAGTACAGCTTTACACTTTTGCAGAAATTTGGAATTTCCACAACTATACAAGATAAAACTCCCTTAGAGTTTACATCATTTCACTCCTCCGTGTCATGTACATCATCCAGTCCTCAAATGTGCCAAAATTACAATGATCTGACAAAACATAGCCTACTAAACTTTTTACAGCGACGAACCGTGTTGTCCCCTATTCACGCTCCACCTTAGCAGAAAAAGTGAAGACTTCACAAAAGGAAAATTGAATCCTCATGACAATATTCTTCTTTCATTCTCCTCCCAGTGTCGGGGATATAGTGCTTCTTCCATTTGAAGAAAGGACCTAACGAGTCTAACGATAAATAATAAGTGTCCGAAATGATAAACACGATCACATAAGATTGTCCTTTTATGCAAAAAGTCTTTTGAATCAATTAAAGATTAAATCCAGACCGAGAACAAAAATGGAGGGGAAAAGTCCGTTCCCAGGTCCTGTGTTTTTCCCGTCCTAACCAAACACCTGCAAAAGATTGAGAAAGAGGCGCGTTGAGAAAATGCAAACAGGGCAGAGATCCGGACAGACTGGCGCCAGAGAGGAAGCCACAGTTTGAACATTTAACCAAACACTCCAATACTGAGAAAACCCTGGAGTCCAGATGGACAGTCTCACAAGTTACACTATAGGGTACAGTCCGAGGTGGGGTTTCTTTTAGGATCTGGCACTTGAGTATATTGAACCATGTCGGTATCCCAAACATGCCAATGTTAGAGATGCCTATGGATGCGAACATCAGAAGGTTTCCAACAATTCTTTTATCACAGATGTTGGCGATTATTCTTCAACACTAGCCTACGTTACTCGATATGTTGGGCTCGTGGCAGTTGTCATCGTTTATGGCCTAATCAGACATCTAGAATTTGCGTAATCAAAAATATGCTGTAGGCCGATATAGCCTAAATAAAGTAGCATACAGTTCAGTATCTCTAAAACCGTAATGCACATCGAATTTGCCTTACTCATGACGTACAAGTTAACTTAAAACATATCCTACAATGTCCTCCCTGTAACGTTAGCCAATAACATGCAGGAAAATCATTCAATATGTCACATTGAATTATTGAAATAAACTGGATAGGCTACTGTATGACGGAACACAATGAAATGGATAGACCAAGTAGGAGTATTTACCATTTTAACGGTAGAGCGTCTTCTGGTCTTCTGTGGTCAAGTCTGATGGAAACTCCGGAGACTGTAGGATGAAAACAAATTAATTAACGTTATTTGTTAGGTTGCTATTAAAACGTTTCAAGCAGTCTGTGAAATCTAGCCTATACAGCAGTCATTCCGTTAACAGTAGCTTGCACAATTTGTCCAACCTATCTGTTAACATATGCCGTCACTGCGCAAGCATTACATGGTTTTGTTTTGAGCGAATGGAAAAAAGAGCCTATACCCTTCTATCCCTGCGCTTTGCTCATCAACCGCTTAATATTTGTCCTAAATGGATTCCATACCTGTAATGATAAGATGCTTATGTCTGTGTTCAGAGTTGTCAAGGGTGTTCTGGATGTTGCCTGCCCTGGTCGCGGGTGATGGAGGCTGGTTAATGCAGAATTGGAGTCGAGGGCAATCTGCAGATCCAGAATGTAATCGATGACATGCTGCAGGATTTCCATCTTGCTAACGTTCTTGTTCTGAGGGATACTGGGCACCAGCTCCTTCAGTTTTAAATAACAGTCGTTCATGTTGTAGAGCAGACTCAGAGGATCGTCCACGGGGGTCTTGCTTCGGGAGATTCCAAGACTGTGTTCTGTCAAATTACCGCTGTTTTTTCTGAAAGATCTCACCGGGCTTATTGCTTTCATATTGAACTCGCACGATTCAGTCGTTGATTGCGTCGAGAATAATCGTTCTATAGCCGTCCTACTTCTCCAGCCGATGGTTGTCGAAGCAAACGCACTGGATTAACAAGCTGTCATTGCTGTATATATAGCCACCGATGTGGGTTTGTTACGCAGCGGTTTTGTGTCTGTTGATTGGCGCTAGCGCGCACGTCCATCATCGCTCCTCGCGGCCTAGCATAGGTCCGTCCACAGAGAGAGCAAGTCCCTCCCCGGCCTTCCGCGTTCTTAACCAGTGAAAACGCGTGTGTGAGGTGGTGCTGAAAGCTTTCAGCTTCCGTGGGTAATTTCACAAATTGAGCATTATACCTGTTTCTGATGAAAAGAATTAATGATTCGCAAAAGAAGATTATCACAGAACCATACGCTCCTGTGTCAGAAAATGAGTCACAGCCCCAAACGACTAATTAAACAAACTTATTGCCAGACGTGTAGATTTATTTTTGCCGTTTTAAAATATGCCTTTCTCTGTAAGTGTTTTAGATAGTTTGCTAGGGCCAAAATCAATCTTAATTTGACAGGAAATTGTTGCTTGTTCCTACCATTTCTATATAAAAAGTATAATCATTTGCAGCATTTTTCTCTTCCAGTTGGGTGCGTTAAAACAAGGGTGCGTATTAATCTGGCCCAGGCTCTAACCTTCAAATGCATGCACCCTGACTAGTCAGGTGTAACCTATTGTAGTGCACTGCTGCAAAAGTGCTTAATGTCAAACGTCTCTCAGCTGCATCACCGGGGAATCATGTTTTTGTTGAATCGTGACCCAGGGCGGGGGCAAGGGAATGACAATATGATTTTGCACATTGGACTTGCGCACTTTTGAGGAACAGTGCTTGGTGTGGTGTTTGACATTTGGAGAACGATAGTGATTTTCAGCAAATAAACAGCCTAGGCTACCTCTGCATTTGACAAGAAAGAGTATGGTGAAGATCAATTGCAATTAAGAAGACATGATTTTTGGCCAATGATAAACTCAACTCCGGGTCAACTCTTAAATTCCTGCAACCTACTGATGCAATGTAGTTTGTGCAAGTGGTCAAAGCAGTTGCCCAGAACTATCCATGGCTGTGAGGAATGCACCTTTCTTGGAATACAAATGGCTAAACTAAAACTGATAAACTACAAGGTCAACACAGGCCTTGGGACAACACACGAGACTCATATATTCTGACAGACTAATTTTGACATGCTTCAGAAATGTTCATTCATAGCCCACAAACGCAAAATAACATAGGCTACACACGGTTACCTTATCAAAAAGCCTACAGGTTTGCATCTACTCGTTATCCAACCACCTAATCTTGGATAATTAGTGCTCTTAATTGTTTAAGGAAAAACATTGCAGGAATGGCATGCGACTCCTTCTATAGGAAGAGGATGCCGTGTTTAACGCCTGCGGTGGAGTGCAGTAGAGGCTATTATCACTTTCGTGATTAAAGCCATAACGATTGTTGGTAGACTAATTACACCAACTGTTGCTTATTTTTCGCACTTCCCGCCCGTTGATCCTTGCCTATTTGGCTTTAAAAACAAAGCCTACATTCTGCCAGACAAAAAGAGACTGCTTCTGTTTTTATGGCTCTAATGCATTTATAATGCCGCGGGATGCCACTGGATTTTTGCAGTCCTTGTCCACATCTGGTCCGATTGGCTTTCCTCATGTTGTTTTCCCTATCTTTTTGTTCTCACAGCTGTGTACATTTCGCATGACACCCTGACTGATCCTTGACAGGTGATGAATTGGCACCAAGCAAGCTGCAGCACTGTGCACGGCCGCGAGCTTATGCTCTCGCAGACTCTCTGGCGCCAGCCCTGTGACGTCACCCATTCACAGCAGCCCTCCAGCCAGTCCTCACGGCGCCGTGCAGGCGGCTGCTATGGTGACGGGGGCCGTCAGTCAGCACAAGTTCTCCGCTGATCAATGGGACCGAGCGCAGCGAGATCAGAGTCGGGTTCGTCACCTCGGACTTCCTTTGCTCCGGGGCCCGCACACCTGCATCGATTTGAATTTCTTAGGTTACATTTTACTTGGAATAGTGACACCCCGTACAGACATAGAGTATAAACAATGACGTGTATTTCAAGTTAATAGTGAAATTGCCCTGGGACGACTGTGTTTTCGGCTCTAGGCTCTAGGATTTTTTCCAAAATAGACGAGGCTACTTTGGTTTGTTTAGGCTACTTTCATTCAGCGATTTAGCCTAAATGGCTCTAAATCCAAGCTCGGCATTAAGTTTCCACCTCAAACACATCTTAACTAATTAACAAAAACGTTTTTTGCCAATAAACTGTGGCACAATGTCAGTGCACTGCAGTCCTTACACTGATTCCTTGATTTCCTATATGCTATAAACTCGAGAAAACTAGATCTGCATGAGATAACCTAAAATGACATTAAACTGTATGACAACGAACGAATCTTTACTAGGTAGAAAAACAACTCAAGGTTGCCAGAGTTGATGTAGGCTACGCTCCACAGGCCGGCGTCAGAATGTCTGCACCGCCTCGCTGTTGATACAGCCTTGCTCACTGCAGCTGCACTCGGCGCACAATCCGTGCACAGTATCACAAAACCCAAGTTTTGGGTTTAACCCTTGCAAAGTCCTTCAGTCTGTTTGCCTCAAATTAGTCGCACTACGCAGCCCCTCTGCATGACCACAATACGCCCCTTATCCGCGAACACAAGGGATACTCTCTGTCTCGAGTCTTTAAAAAATAAACCACCTAGAGCAAACTTATTCCGATAAACAGAGAGCACTTTCTATACAGGCTCATTTCGTCTACTAAGTGCCGGATGGCAGAATAGGCAATGTCCTCAATCAACTCGCGTTACCCTGTAGTTGTAGAAAGACCCCCAACCCAACACTGTACGATTGCTGAAACGTGCGATCCACGATTACGAAATAGATTTCTTCACATAGCCTATAGACAAGGCAAAATAAAACAAATAGGCTTTAACCATCGAACGCGCAACGACTTCCAAAATCGTTAGAGCGCAATGTATTCTGCTAGTTTTAGAATAATTCAAAACACGTCTTGAACACACATTTCCCTCCGTTTCACCGCAAAGCGCATCCAGTCCAAAAGCGACTCGAGGCGAATCAAGGCGTAGGCTGCTTCTCTCCTCTTTACTATGGGCTTTGTACCCTGTCGTAGTTCAGGAGGTTCCCACGCGCCTGTCGCGTGCTGCAGTACACACATAAAACAGTGGCCCGCGACTCTTGTAGCAACACCGACCCCAGGGGCGTGGCTTTCACGTTAATCTATTGTTCGACCTTCCAAAAAGGACCGCTGAAACTCGAGAGCTCTACAATTTTACCAAACGTCTCAACTTCAAAATAGTGCAGTGGCTATGCCTACCATTAACTAGTGGTAACTTAGTCATAATACATGTGCTCCAGATAACCTGATCAAGTGGGATATTGCCTAACAGTGAAACTATGAGGACAAAGATCTGTAGTCTGTCAATGTGGAATTTGTGTTTACCTAGGTGTTTTTACCATGCTGTTGTCAGAGAGTGTTTTTGTAGTGAAGAACATATTCCTAAAAATAAGTTTCTCAATATCACAGCCTTTACCACAGACCTCAATGTGTGTGAAAACATAAGCAAATACATCACATTGTCCTATTATGTGTCAGCTGTACAAGGTGCATTTCTGAACTTAAAATGTAACACTTTCGTAAAAAAATGCTGCCATTAGTCAATCAATCCTTAGATACACTTCTCATGTGACCACCCAGAAACCCCAATGAAATATGAGGAGACCCATCACCACTCAGAGGGGACTCCCATATGGACAGAGGGGAGTTGTGTCCAGCTTGGAGGGGAGACAAAGGTGCTGATGTGTGTGTGTGCTCAAGTGACCAGGCCCAGGCTGAGAGGTGCTGCTGCATTTCTAAGCAGCACAGTCTTGGTCAACAAAGGCTGGTGGTGTAGTGTATGGACATAATAACATAATAACTGTGTGTCTATTTCACTTGCACACCATCACAGGGGAGAAGTTTGGAGTCCATCTGGATGCTAGTGTGTGTGTGTGTGTGTGTGCGTGTGTGTGTGCCCATGTGCGTGTGAAAGGCAAAGAGAGAGGAAGACGTCCTTATCTCGAAAGGATTGCTTGTCACTCTCTGCTGAAGTGACACAAGGGAATTGAGAGTATGTGTGTGAGATCTGAAACTGTCACATACTGCACTGGCCTGCAAATCACTGGCTGTTTTTTTTTTTTGCGGTAACTGCCATTTTGAACTTCCCTGAGTCTGGTCTCTGGTCACCTTGGCCAGTGCTTTTGCAGCCAAGGACAGTAGTGATCTTCACTTCCCCACAGAGTTCTGCTCTCACTCACTCAGCTCTTACTCAATCTCTATCTCTTTATATAGCCTAAAGGGAAGAGAGAGTCAATGTGCCACTGCTCTCACTTTGACAAGCATGGCTCAGAAGAAAACACAGTGTGTCATACTTTATTAGTAGAAGTTTGTCATTTCTGGGAATTCTGTATGAGGGTAATTCTAAGAGGACACTGCATTATTTGAATTTGAACATTATATGGTGAAGTAGTAGTAGTTTACAGCAGACAGCTCATAGCTTGATATCTAATCTAATTTCTAATATCATGTACATAGATATCCCAAAGTCTTGATAAGCAAGGCTTGCATACTATGATATAGTCATGCCTTGGCAGTGATTTAGACTGTAGCATTCTTTCAGGACCACAGACAGCTTCATAATCACACAATCACTCTAGCTGGACAGCCAATCTCAGTAAGCCATATTTTTGTGAGTTCATTAGACAGCACCTTTCATACTAAGCATATTTTATTGAGATTTAGGTTTTAAGCTTTTGTGAAATGTACTGTTGTCAGAATCCTTATATGTGTTGTCAATTGTGATATCAGTCTCGACTATAAGATCTCACGTGCTTATATTCCGAGTGCGTATTTGAAACGCTGTGGCCGTCGCCATTGTTATTGGTGGAGTAGGAGGAATAGCAAGTCGATGCATTCAATTGGCCGGTGACGCGGATGCGAGGTGGCATCCCTATCAGCGCCGAGAGCCGTGTGTGGCTGGCGAGGGAGCGCTTTTGAAGCGATCCCAAACAACAAAGGTCTCAGAGGCCTAATCCTCTCTTTCACTCTTATCCTCCTCCACTCCTAAGTCTCTCTCACGAGATCAGACAAAGAGGTGCAAATACTTTCTCATGCCTTTCTCTGCCTCTGGGGCTCTCGCCCTCACCAGGGCCCTCCATGGCCCCGGCCCCCCCCAAAAAAACACTTCAGCCTCTCACCCAACAGAGGCCCTCGGACCTTTCCTGAGGTGGGGTCCTTGGGGGCTTTTTTTTATTTAGGGGGCTGAACAATGCCTAAGCCTGGCCCAAGTTATGTATTAAGTCTTTGAGGCCGTGGCCGCAGTGATCCGTGTCATTGTGTGGCTGAATGCGTGTGCCTGTGCTCCGGGCTCTGAGCAGCATTCCACCACAGCTCTGGTTTTCTCTGGGAGCCCCGCTGTCTGCCACGGCATCTACTGATTTCCGAGGCAAAACATGTTGGGAAAAGAGCACAGTGGGTCTTTCAGATGTTGATGTCTGAGGGCATCACTGACCCAGGACGCTGTGGCACGCTCCAATTTTGTTTGTGTGTGTGAGTGTGTGTGTGTGTGTGTGTGTGTGTGTGAGTGTGCGACTGCTCCAGGGTATCCACTCGGACAGCCATATCAGGAGCACTTATCGAGCATTTGTGTCACTCCGCATTATCATGTTGATGTGCAGGGAGCACCCTCCATTTATGGCTGACCTCTGGGGAGGGTTTGGGGAGGGGGGTTGTTGGAACATTGGAGGAGCATCTATGCTGCAACGCATCTCAGATTATTGCGACTGATTGGAGTAACAAGCTAATGGAATTAAGGTGCTAGGTTTCATGCACCTCTGCCAAGCAGTGGCATTAAAAGGATGTGCAGTGAATAAATGGAGCTCTAAGAGAATGAGATTCTGATGGAGGACAGATTCGGCCTGTCACTGGCCCATTGTGTGCCGAGGTGCAGAGTTATCAGGCCTTTCAGGTGTGTCAGGGCACAGAGAATAGTGTGTGTGTATGTGTGTGTGTGTGTGGGGGGGGGGTGGGTGCATGCAGAGAACAAGCTAAGCACTGACCTTAAATGTCTGGGGTTTTCACCTGAAGAGCACAATGGACACAATTACCCCCCCAGCTTTTTCAATCCCGTGCTATTGGCCAAAATGAAATATGATGATCATTGTCTACGTCTAAATGAGACTTGTTCCCTTATAAAGCACTTTAGGGTAAGTAATATCCCAGTGACAGACATACTCATTTGCCATTTGAAGATGGCTCCAATATGTCCACAATATGTCACTGTAAGCTATTGGCAAAGGGTCGTTCATATAACCCTGACCAGTCCTGTGACCTCACATCACTCCTATCACACTCCTTGTGTTTGTTTGCGGATTATGTCTGTGAGTGAGTGATGCCCCATGCTATGTGTTTTAAATGCTCTTATCTGTGTTTTAATGGACATAAGCCATAGGCGGATATGGTGGCTCAGTGCCACACTCACACAGCGTATGGGAGTGGTGTAGCCTGTAATCCATTTGTACGAGTGTGCGAGAACCTCTCCTAAATGTAATTACTCAAGTGGCTCTCAGTGGTAAAATTAACAGTTAGTCTACTTCAGTGCCATTTATGCCTGCATGCAAATGTTGATCATTATAAAACAGGATAAACAGTATTCTGTTGTTAAGATTAAATGTACAAGCACGATGTGTTTGAACATCGGCGTGCACGATCAACGTGGTATGTTCGCATTGTTGAATAGTTACATTGTAATTCTGCGAAGCACTGTCAGTAAGGACCACAACCTCTCCTTTGTGACAGACAAAGCTACAGTAACTGTAATGATATCTCCACACACATGGTCATGGTTTCACAGGTTCACCCAGGGATGTTGCACCCCACTGTATCCAAACAAACATGATCTGTGGCAAATCAGAGGATGTCAGATATGTCATGTTTGGATATGCTCTTTATACACAAGCCATGTTATTAGCATGCTGGATTTGGCCCCACGCCAAGACTTGGACCGGTGCGTGTAGGGGCCCCTGAGCCAGAGGTAAGTACACAGGCTGGGGGCCCAGTCTCTCATTAGCACACATGAACACTGCCCCCCCCCCCCTCCTTTAGTGAATTAGGCATGAGATGCTAATGGGAAGCTCAGGAATGTTCACAGGGCCTCCTCCTTATACATGGTTTCCGTTAAGCAGGTTCAGAATTCCCATAAACAAAGTGAGGCCCTGGGTGGCATCGGACAGCTAGTGACACAGTAGTGACCACGTGACACGACGGCATTTCTTCCACTTTCCCATCCAGGAGGCACACCCCTCCCCACCACCACCCTCCTTGCCCCCCCCCCCCCCCATGCCCTGACCCAGGCTCCGCCGAGAGGCCACCTCAGAGGTCCTCTGGCCGTGGGGATGTCTGAGGAAAGGGGATGTGAGATGTGAAAGGGGATGTGGGCACTCTGCCACACGGAGCTGTCCCACGGCACAACATGGATGCCACTCAGAGGGCGAGAGAGAAGGGGAGAAGGGGGTCACTGGGTATGAAGGGTGTAATGGGAGGTTATGTGTCTGGGCTCATGTGCCAATCAGAATGAATCATTAGCCACTTAATCCAGATGCCACTTTAATGTTATTTCTGTTTGTTGTAATGGCACTGCCTTTCCAAATGTGCTAAAAGCTACTATATCCAGAAGTAGCTTGCCCCCACCCGCCTAGTATCTTTGCTTATTTTCATTTCACTGAGATACTAGTCTGGCTCCTCTCAACACGTTTAAATTGCCTGGATGGTGGGCCAATCAGTGCCGAGAGGGGTTGACTAGGGGATGGGATGACGTCTGCAAACATCAAAAATTGTAATCGAAGAAGGTGTACATTTATACAACAAAGGTTAATGCATTTGTGACTTCCGATGTGGTTTATTATCAATCTGTAAAGGTTAGATGAAGTAGGAAGTAGCGTTACGAATCCCTAATCAATGTGATTGGATTGGCTGGGCCAATGCTTTTAAAGTTAACGCAAAGTCCATGCCCATTACAAAATATTTCCCAGTAGAGAGTACATAGACTCTCTTTACAAAGTAAAATGTAATAATGAGTCTGGTGAAACCAAGCTAATTCCTTATAAACTTCTGTTTTTTTTTTTGGTTAATGCTGTTGGTTCGTGCACGCGCTTACACCAACTGAAGCGGTCCTTTTTGCTCCATTGCAGGCACGGCTTGTGTAACCTGATCATGAGAAATGAGGAAGGCCTGGATGTAAAGAGGGAACTGTTACTCTGCGGGTGAGTTTCTCAAGATGAATGGGGGGAGTGTGATGTGTAGGGGCCAGGCGTGGGGGGCGATGGGGTGGGGTGGGACGTTACTGCTTGGATGGCTCAAGAAAAGCCCACCAAACTGTGAGGAGGGGAATAGCCTGCCTTCACAGATGCCACAGAGCTTTGAGATCATTTGGGTGGCCAGGCAGGGTGAAGAGGCGACTGTGTATGTGTGTGTGTGCTTTGGGGGGAGGGCGTTGTGTACAGACATGTTGGGGAACGGGAGGGTGGTGGGGGGGGGTGGACAGAGAACAGAAGGGGTGGGCTTGGGCCCACTGTCTCCTCCCTTTACAGAGCACTTCACCCTGCCTTCATTACCATGTCAATCCCCGGCAGGAACAGCCTTGCCCGGGCACAGCAGTGGGGCCGGATCCATATGGAGCCGCCGCAGTCCTGGAATGAATAGTGAATGTGGCGGCTGCTGGAATCTGCCCGCAGCCCTTTGTGAACAGGATGACCAAAGACAAGAGGGAGAGCACTGCAGATGGCCCGCGCTATAAATAGGTAGCTAGTCTATCTCCATGCTGTCAGTCTGTCTATCTCTCTCCCTCTTGTGTGTGCCCTGCCACCACCTCCTCCACCACCACCACCACCACCAATCCCAAGCTGGCCCCTCTGAGTTCGCCAGCCTCCTCAGATAAATACTCGTGGCAGCGCATCACATGCTACGTTACGGCCCTGGGGCCCGAAAGCGTGACTGGTTCCCTGTGGTCAAACACAGTCATTATTCAAATTCAGCACACACAAATACAGAGAAATGGCAGTCGAGCAGGTTTGGAGAGGCCGGCTTGTCTGTGTGTGCGTATGTGGACGTGTGTGTGTGTGTGTGTGTGTGTGTGTGTTCTTTTCTCTGTATTCATTCTCCACATGGCTGTGTAAACAAGGCCAGGGCGGTGAGGTTGCGCAGTTGAGTTGGAGTCTGAGTGTCTCACAGATGGACTTTAAAATGATTGTTAAATCCATCCCCGTCTCCCAGATTGAGGGTCTTTGTCATTAAACTAAGCCTCAGTACTGGAGCCCATCTGTCTGTGTGGACGCATCTATGTTTGTGTGTGTGTGTGTGTGTGTGTGTGCGTGTGTGTGTGAGTGTGTGGGAGAGGGAATATCTCAAGATTATATGCTAGCATATTTGTGATGTGCTTTACAGTGTGTGTATGGTATTCATTGCCCGGGAGGGCATTTTAAGAATATATTTATGTGTGTTTTGGAATGTGTCCGGTAAAATGTTTTAGACCTCGGCTCGCACACTCACACTCACAGTCTCCCTCACATAAATACGCTCAACAAGAAGACACTGTCCATCCACGCTGATCCGACCGCAGGTCCCTTCCTTTTAAAGCTATGCTTGGACCAGGTAGCCTCTCGCCGTCAGGGCAGTCCTGCACTTGCTCTCCTGCCTGGCACGGGGCAGGCGTTGGCACGACTCCTTTAAACACAGATACACAAACCTGCGCCGCCCTCCGCGATACCACGGCCTGAAAAGTGCACAAGTGCTCTGCAGAAGAGCGTGCCGCAGATAATCATTAGGAGCGATGCGCTTTCTCCAACCCCCCCCCCCACACACACACACGCTCTAAATATCACAGAGCAGACGCACTTGGATGGTTTATGTCTGGACCACACAGGAGAGAAAAAAATAATCACTCACAGCGCGACGTTTTGCGAAAGCCAGACGCTGCTGAACTGATAAGATGGCACTGCTCGCTCTCTCTCTCTCTCTCTCTCTCTCTCTCTCTCTTTGTGCTCGGGAGCCATTTGGGGGATTGTCATATTTTTACAGGAACTTCAGACATGCAAAAAAAAAATCTGTTAAATTAGAAATACTACTAT